>NW_024746375.1:0-45011 GCF_018991925.1 Homarus americanus | reverse complement strand
AGTATAGTTACGACGCTGTGGAGTACCTGGGAGTCTTGAAGGTGTACCTGGGAGTATCGGAGGTGTACCTGGGAATATCGGAGGTGTACCTGGGAATATCGGAGGTGTACCTGGGAATATCGGAGGTGTACCTGGGAGTGTCAGAGGTGTACCTGGGAGTATCGGAGGTAGCTGGGAGTGTCACAGGAGGACTGGGATTGTGGAGAGGTATACCTGGCAGTGTCAGAGGTGTACCTGGGAGTATCAGTGTACCTGGGAGTGCCAGAGGAGTACCTGGGAGTGTCTGAGGTGAACCTGGGAGTGCTCTGAGGTGTGACCCTGATTGTCAGGGGAGAACCAGGAGGAAAGAGGTGTACCTGGGAGGCTCGGAGGTGCCTCAGGGAGGCCAGAGGTGTACCTGGGAGTGCCGGAGTGGTACCTGGGAGTGCCGGAGGCGGACCTGGGAGTGTCAGAGGTGTACCTGGGAGTATTAGAGGTGTACCTGGGTGCCAGAGGAGTACCTGGGAGTGTCTGAGGTGAACCTGGGAGTGTCTGGAGGTGTACCCCGGATTGTCAGGGGAGAACCAGGGAGTGAAAAGAGGTGGTACCTGGGAGGTCAGAGGTGTACCAGGAGTGTCTGAGGCACCTGGGAGGTCAGAGATGTACCAGGGAGTGTCAGAGGAATACCTAGAGTGTCAGGAGGTGTAGCTGGGATTGCCAGAGGTGAACCTAAGAGTATCGGAGGTTTGCCTGGGAGTAGCTGGGAGTTGCACCTGTTAGTGTCGGAGGTGTACTTGGGAGGTGAGAAGTGCACATGGGAGTGTCGAAGGTGTACCTGGGAGTGTCGGAGGTGTACCTGGGAGGTCAGAGGTGTATTTGGGAGGTCAGAGGTGTTCTGGGAGTGTCAAGGGTACCTGGGAGTGTCTGTTGTACCCTCGGAGTGTAAGAGGTGTGCCTGGGAGCATAGGGCACTGGGAGGCGAGTGCTGGAGTGTCTGAGGTGTACCTGGGAGTGTCTGACGTGTACCCGCAGTGTCTGAGGTGCACCTGGCAGTGCTGAGCACTGGCAGTGAGGTGTAACTGGCAGTGTGAGCGTACCTGGGAGCAGCCATGGTGCTCCTCGGAGTGTTAGAGGTGCATCAGGGAGTGACAGAGGAGTACCCAGAGTGTCAGAGGTGTACCTGAAGTGTCAGAGGTGCACCTGGGAGTGCTCAGAGGTGTACCTGGGAGTGTCAGAGGTGTACCTGGAGTGTTAGGAGGTATTTGAGAGTGTCGGACGTACCTGAGGCCAGAGGTGCACGAGGAATGTCAGTGGAGTACCTGGGAGGTCAGAGGTACCTGGGAGGTCAGAGGTGTACCTGGAGTGTCAAAGGTGTACCTGCGTCAGGAGGTGTACCTGGAGGCCAGAGATGTACCCTGGAGTGCACCGGGAGTGTCGGATTATACCTGGAGGTCGGAGGTGACCTGGGAGGTCAGAGGTGTACCTGATAGCATCAGTGGTACCTGGGAGGTCAGAGGTGTACCTGGGAATGTCATGGCATACCAGGAGGTCACAGTACCTGGGAGTCTCCAAAGGTGTACCTGGGAGTATCAGAGGTGTACCTGGGAATATCGGAGGTGTACCTGGGAATATCGGAGGTGTACCCACGAGTGTCAGAGGTGTCCCTGGAGTGTCGGAGGTGTATCTGGGAGTATCACAGGAGTACCTGCGATTGTCAGAGGTGTACCCAGTGTCTGAGGTGTACCTGGGAGTGTCAGATATACCTGGGAGGTCAGTGGTGTATCTGGGAGGTCGGACTTGTACCCAGGAGGCAGAGGTACCTGGGAGGTCAGAGGTACCTGGGAGTGCTGGGGTGTAACTGGAGTGTCGGAGGTGTAACTGGGAATGTCAGAGGTGTACCAGGGAGTGTCAGTGGAGTACCGGGAGTCTTAAAGGTGTACCTGGGAGTATCGGAGGTGTTCCTGGGAATATCGGAGGTGTACCTGGGAATATCGGAGGTACCTGGGAATATCGGAGGTGTACCTGGAGTGTCAGGAGGTACCTGGGAGTGTCGGAGGTGAGCTGGGAGGTCACAGGAGTACTGGGATTGTGAGAGGTACCTGGCAGGCCAGAGGTGTACCTGGGAGGCCAGAGATGTACCTGGGAATGTCAGAGGTATCTGGGAGGTCGGACGTGCACCTGGGAGGTCAGAGGTGTACCAGGGAATGTCAGTGGAGCACTTGGGAGGTCAGAGGTGTACCTGGGAGAGGTCAGAGGTGCCTTGGAGTGTCATAGGTACCTGGGAGTGTCAGAGGTGTAACCAGCAGTGTCAGAGGTGTACCTGGGAGTGTCATGGTGTACCTGGAAGTGTTAGACGTATCAGGAGTGACAGAGGAGTACCTAGTAGTGTTAGAGGTGTACCTGAGTGTGAGAAGTGTACCTGGGAGTGTCTGAGGTGTACCTGGAGTGTCAGAGATGTACCAGGGAGGTCAGGAGGAATACCCAGAGTGTCAGAGGTGTAGCTGGGATTGCCAGAGGTGTAACGGCAGAGTATCGGAGGTTTGCCTGGGAGTGTTGGAGTTGTACCTGGTAGTGTCGGAGGTGTACTTGGGAGTGTGAGAAGTGCACATGGGAGTGTCGAAGGTGTACCTGGGAGTGTCGGAGGTACCTGGGAGTGTCAGAGGTGTATTGGGAGTGTCAGAGGTGTTCTTGGGAGGTCATGGTGTACCTGGGAGTGTCTAAGTTCTGGAGTGTAAGAGGTGTGCCTGGGAGGTCAGGGGCACTTGGGAGTGTCAGAGGTGCAAGCTGGGAGTGTCTGAGGTACCTGGGAGTGTCTGACGTACCTGGCAGTGTCTGAGGTGTACCTGCAGTGTCTTGCATACCTGGCAGTTTCTGGAGGTGTAACTGGCAGTGTGAGCGGTGTACCTGGGAGGTGTCAGCGGTGCTCCTCGGGAGTGTTAGAGGTGCATCAGGAGTGACAGAGAGTACCTAAGAGGTCAGAGGTGTACCTGGAAGTGTCAGAGGTGTACCTGGGAGTGTCAGAGGTGTACCTGGGAGTGTCAGAGGTGTACCTGGGAGTGTCAGAGGTGTATTTGAGTGTCGGACGTGTACCTGGGAGGTCAGAGGTGTACGAGGAATGTCAGGAGTACCTGGGAGGCCAGAGGTACCTGGGAGTGTCAGAGGTACCTGGGAGTGTCAAAGGTGTACCTGGGTGCGTCAGGAGGTGTACCTGGGAGTGTCAGAGATGTACCTGGGAGGTCAGAGGTGTACCTGGGAGTGTCGGATTATACCTGGGAGTGTCGGAGGTGGACCTGGGAGTGTCAGAGGTGTACCTGATAGTATCAGTGGTGTACCTGGGAGGTCGGAGGTGTACATGGGAGTGTAAGTAGTGTACCTGGGAGTGTCGGAGGTACCTGGGAGTGTCGGAGGTGTACCTGGGAGTGTCAGAGGTGTACTTGGGAATGTCAGTGGTGTACCTGGGAGTGCCAGGTACCAGAATGTGTGGAGTACCTGGGAGGTCAGAGGTGTACCAGGGAGTGTAAGAGGAATACCCAGGGAGTATCGGATTTTACCTGGGAGGTCGGAGTTGTACCTGGGATTGTCGGAGGCGGACCTGGGAGTGTCAGAGGTGTACCTGGGAGCATCAGAGGTGTACATGGGAGGCTCAGAGGTGTACCCAGGAGCACGGATTACCTGGGAGTGTCGGGAGTTGTACCTGGGATTGTCGGAGGCAGACATGGGAGGTCAGAGGTACCTGGGAGCATCAGAGGTGCACATGGGAGGTCAGAGGTGTACCTGGGAATGTCAGAGGCATACCAGGGAGTGTCAGTGAAGTACCTGGGAGTCTCAAAGGTGTACCTGGGAGATCGGAGGTGTACCTGGGAATATCGGAGGTGTACTTGAGAATATCGGAGGTGAAACCAGGAGTTAAGAGGTGTACCTGGGAGTTCAGAGGTGAACCAGGGTGTAAGAGAAGTACCTGGGAGGCCAGAGGTGTACCTGGGAGATGGGAGGTGTACCTGGGAGCACGGGAGGTGTACCTGGGAGGTGCAGAGGTGTACCTGGGAGTAATGAGAGGTGATACCGGGAGTGTCAGAGGTGTACCTGGGAGGTCAGGGGTGCACTGGGAGCCTGGAGGTGAACTGGGAATGTCAGAGGTGTACCAGGGAGTGTCAGTGAGTACCTGGGAGTCTCTGTGTACCTGGGAGTATCAGAGGTGTACCTGGAATATGGTGGTGTACCTGAGAATATCGGAGGTTTACCTGGGAGGTCAGAGGCGTGCACCTGGGAGAGTCGGAGGTATAGCTGGCAGTGTTGTGCGGGCACCGACAGTGTTTGAGGTACCTGGCAGTGTCTGTGGTGTACCTGGGAGTGTCAAAGGTACCTGGGAGTATCAGGGGTGTAACTGGGAGTGTCGGAGGTGTAACTGGGAATGTCAGAGGTACCAGGAGCACAGTGAGTACCTGGGAGTCTCAAAGGTGTACCTGGGAGTACCGGAGGTACCTGGGAATATCGGAGGTGTAACTCAGGGGTGTCAGAGGTGCACGGGAGTGTCGGAGGTGCTGGGAGTGTCAGAGGTGTACCAGAGTGTGTCAGTGGAGTACCGGGAGTCTCAAAGGTGTACCGAGAGTATCAGAGGTGTACCTGGGAATATCGGAGTGTACCTGGGAATACGGGAGGTGTACCTAGGAGTGTCAGAGGTGTCCCTGGGAGTGTCGGAGGTGTATCTGAGAGTGTCGAGAGTACCTGCGATTGTCAGAGGTACCTGGCAGTGTCAGAGGTACCTGGTAGTGTGAGAGATGTACCTGGGAGTGTCAGTGGTGTATCTGGGAGTCCGGACGTGTACCTAGGGAGTATCAGAGGTGTACCTGGAGTGTCAGAGGTGTACCTGGGAGCAATAGGTGTAACTGGGAGTGTCGAGTGTAACTGGGAAGTCAGAGGTACCAGGGAGTGTCAGTGGAGTACCTGTGAGTCTTAAAGGTGTACCTGGGAATATCGGGGAGGTACCTGGGAATATCGGAGGTGTACCTGGGAATATCGGAGGTGTACCTGGGAATATCGGAGAGGTGTACCTGGGAGTGTAAGAGGTGTACCTGGGAGCTGGAGGTGTAGCTGGGAGTGTCAGAGGAGTACTGGGACAGAGAGGTGTACCTGGCAGTGTCAGGTGTACCTGGGAGGCCAGAGATGTACCTGGGAGTGTCAGAGGTGATCTGGGAGTGCGTGGACGCACCTGGGAGTGTCAGAGGTGTACCAGAATGTCAGTGAGTACTTGGGAGTGTCAGAGGTACCTGGGAGAATCAGAGGTGTACCGGAGTGTCAGAGGTGTACCTGGGAGATGAGGTGTAACTGGGAGAGTCGAGGTGTAACTGGGAATGTCAGAGGTGTACCAGGAGGTCAGTGAGTACCTGGGAGTCTCAAAGGTGTACCTGGGAGACGGAGGTGTACCTGGGAATATCGGAGTTGTACCCAGAGTGTCAGAGGTACCTGGGAGTGTCGGAGGTGTAGCTGGGAGGCCAGGAGGTACCAGGGAGTGCTGTGGTGAGTACCTGGGAGTCTCAAAGGTGTACCTGGGAGTTTCAGAGGTGTACCTGAATCGGAGGTGTACCTGGGAATATCGGAGGTGTACCTGGCAGTGAGAGGTGTACCTGGGAGTGTCGGAGGTGGCCTGGAGAGTCACAGGAGTACCTGCGATTGTCAGAGGTGTACCTGGCAGTGTGAGAGGTGTACCTGGGAGGTTGAGATGTACCTGGGAGTGTCAGTGGTGTATCTGGGAGGCGGACGTGCCTAGGAGTGCTAGAGGTGTACCTGGGAGGGAGGTGTACCTGGGAGGTCAGGGGTGCTCCTGGAGTGTCGGAGGTGTAACTGGGAATGTCAGAGGTACCAGGGGGTCAGTGGAGTACTCAGAGTCTTAAAGGTGTACCTGGGAGCACGGGAGGTGTACCTGGGAATATCGGAGGTGTACCTGGGAATACGGAGGTGTACCTGGGAGTGTCAGGAGGTGCCTGGGAGTGTAGCTGGGAGGTCACAGGAGTACTGGGATAGTGAGAGGCACTGACAGTGTCAGAGGTGTACACATGGGAGTGTCAGAGATGTACCTGGGAGGTTCAGAGGTGTATCTGGGGAGGGACGCACCTGGGAGGCCAGAGGTGTACCAGGGAATGTCAGGAGTACTTGGGAGGCCAGAGGTGTACCTGGGAGGTAGGGTACCTTGGAGGTCAGAGGTGTACCTAGGAGGTCAGAGGTGTACCTGGCAGTGTCACAAAGTGGAAGCAGCAGGACGTATCAGGAGTGACAGAGGAGTACTAGTAGTGTTAGAGGTGTACCTGGGAGGTGAAAAAGGTACCTGGGAGTGTCTGGGGTGTACCTGGGAGTGTCAGAGGTACCTGGGAGGTCAGGGGTGTACCAGGGAATGTCAGTGGAGTACCTGGGAGTGTCAGAGGTGTACCTGGGAGGTCAGAGGTGTACCTAGTGCCAGAGGTACCTGTGAGGAGAGGTGTACCTGGGAGGTTAAGGGACTGGGGTGGGAGGCTGGAGGTACCTGGGAGTGTCGGAGGTGTACCTGGGAGAAGCCGGGAGGTGTAGCTGGGAGTGGCAGAGGTGTACCAGGGAGTGTCAGTGAGTACCTGGGAGTCTCAAGGTGTACCTGGGTGTCAGAGGGTACCTGGGAGGATCAGGTGTCTGGGAGGTCGGAGGTGTAACTGGGAATGTCAGAGGTGTACCAGGAGTGCTCAGTGAGCACCTGGGAGTCTCAAAGGTACCTGGGAGACGGGAGGTACCTGGGAATATCGGAGGTGTACCTAGGAGTGTCAGAGGTACCTGGGAGTGTCGGAGGTGTAGCTGGGAGGTCAGAGGTGTACCAGGAGTGTCAGTGAGCACCTGGGAGTCTCAAAGGTACCTGGGAGTATCAGAGGTACCTGGGAATATCGGAGGTACGGGAATATCGGAGGTACCTAGGAGTGTCAGAGGTGTCTCCTGGGAGGTCGGGTGTACCTGAGAGTGTCACAGGAGTACCTGCGATTATCAGAGGTGTACCTGGCAAAGTCAGAGGTGTACTTGGGAGTGTCGAGAGATGTACCTGGGAGGCTGGTGGTATCTGGGAGGTCGGACGCCCAGGAGTGTCAGAGGTACCTGGGAGTGTCAGAGGTACCTGGGAGTGTCAGGGTGTAACTGGGAGTGTCGGTGTAACTGGGAATGACGGAGGTGTAACTGGGAATGTCAGAGGTGTAACAGGGAGTGTCAGGAGTAACTGGGAGTCTCAAAGGTACCTGGGAGTATCGGGAGGTGTACCTGGGAATATCGGAGGTGTAATGCAGAGGTCAGAGGTGTACCTGGGAGGTCGGAGGTGAAGGAGTGTACCAGGGAGGTTGTGTGAGTACTGAAGGTGTACCTGGGAGTATCAGAGGTGTACCTGGGAATATCGGAGATGTACCTGGGAATATCGGAGGTGTACCTAGGAGTGCTAGAGGTGTTCCTGGGAGTAGCCGGAGGTGTACTTGAGAGTGTCACAGGAGTACCTGCGATTGGTTCAGAGGTGTACCTGGCAGTGTCAGAGGTGTACCTGGGTGTCAGAGATGTACCTGGGAGTGTCAGTGGTGTATCTGGGAGGTCGGACGTGTACCTAGGAGTGTCAGAGGTGTACCTGGGAGTTAGAGGTGTACCTGGGAGCACAGGTGTAACGTGAGTGTGGATGTAACTGGGAATGTCAGAGGTCAGCAAGGAATGTCAGTGAGTACCTGTAGTCTTAAAGGTGTACCTGGGAGTACGGGAGGTGTACCTGGGAACACGGGAGGTGTACCGGAATATCGGAGGTGTACCTGGGAGTAAGCAGAGTACCCAGGAGTGCAGAGGTGTACCTGGGAGTGTCGGAGGTGTAGCTGGGAGGTCACAGGAGTACTGGGAGTGAGAGGTGTACCCGGCATGCAGAGGTGTACCTGGGAGTGTCAGAGATGTACCTGGGAGTGTCGGAGGTATATCTGGGAGGGACGTACCTGGTAGAGCCAGAGGTGTACCAGGGAATGTCAGTGGAGCACGGGAGTGTCAGAGGTGTACCTGGGAGTGTCAGAGGTGTACCTTGAAGTCAAAGGTACCTAGGAGGTCAGAGGGTACCTGGCAGTGCTGGGCGGTGTACCTGGAGCACAGGTGTACCTGGAAGTGTTAGACGTGTATCAGGGTGTGACAGAGGAGTACCTAGTAGTGTTAGAGGTGTACCTGGAGAGGGAAAGTGTACCTGGGAGTTCGTGACCTGGGAGGTCAGAGGTACCTGGGAGGTCAGGGGTGTACCAGGAATGTCAGTGAGTACCTGGGAGTGTCAGAGGTGTACCTGGGAGTGTCAGAGGTACCTGGGAGGTCAGAGGTGTACCGAGAGGAGAGGTGTACTGGGAAGTCGGAGGCATGGGAGTAAGTAGTGTACCTGGGAGTCGGAGGTACCTGGGAGGTCGGAGGTGTACCTGGGAGTGTCAGAGGTGTACTTGGGAGTGTCTGTGGTACCTGGGAGTGTCAGGGGTTTACCAGGTAGTGCTGCGGTGAGTACCTGGGAGTGTACAGAGGTACCAGGAGTGTCAGGAGAATACCTAGGAGCACGGATTTACCTGGGAGGCTGAGTACCTGGGATTGTCGGAAGCGGACCTGAGGTCAGAGGTGACCTGGGAGTATCAGGAGGTGTACATGGGAGGTTGGGAGGTGTACCTAGGAGTATCGGATTTTTACCTGGGAGTGTCGGAGTTGTACCTGGGATTGTCGGAGGCAGACATGGGAGTGTCAGAGGTGTACCTGGGAGTATCAGAGGTGTACATGGGAGTGTCAGAGGTGTACCTGGGAATGTCAGAGGTATACCAGGGAGTGTCAGTGAAGTACCTGGGAGTCTCAAAGGTGTACCTGGGAGTATCGGAGGTGTACCTGGGAATATCGGAGGTGTACTTGAGAATATCGGAGGTGAACCAGGGAGTTTCAGAGGTGTACCTGGGAGTCTCAGAGGTGAACCAGGGTGTAAGAGAAGTACCTGGGAGTGTCAGAGGTGTACCTGGGAGTATCGGAGGTGTACCTGGGAGTATCGGAGGTGTACCTGGGAGTGTCAGAGGTGTACCTGGGAGTATGAGAGGTATACCTGGGAGTGTCAGAGGTGTACCTGGGAGTGTCAGGGGTGTAACTGGGAGTCTCGGAGGTGTAACTGGGAATGTCAGAGGTGTACCAGGGAGTGTCAGTGGAGTACCTGGGAGTCTCAAAGGTGTACCTGGGAGTATCAAAGGTGTACCTGGGAATATCGGTCGTGTACCTGGGAATATCGGAGGTTTACCTGGGAGTGTCAGAGGTGTACCTGGGAGTGTCGGAGGTATAGCTGGCAGTGTCTGTGGTGTACCTGGCAGTGTTTGAGGTGTACCTGGCAGTGTCTGCGGTGTACCTGGGAGTGAGAGCGGTGTACCAGGGGGTGTTAGACGTGTATCAGGGAGTGACAGAGGAGTACCTAGTAGTGTTAGAGGTGTACCTGGGAGTGTGACAAGTGTACCTGGGAGTGTCTGGGGTGTACCTGGGAGTGTCAGAGGTGTAACTGGGAATGTCAGAGGTGTACCAGGGAGTGTCAGTGGAGCGCCTGGGAGTCTTAAAGGTGTACCTGGGAGTATAGGAGGTGTACCTGGGAATATCGGAGGTGTACCTGGGAATATCGGAGATGTACCTGGGAATATCGGAGGTGTACCTGGGAGTGGCAGAGGTGTACCTGGGAGTCTCAGAGGTGAACCAGGGAGTGTCAGAGAGTACCAGAGTGTCAGAGGTGTACCTTGGAGTATCGGAGGTGTACCTGGGAGTATCAGGAGGTACCTGGGAGTGTCAGAGGTGTACCTGGAGCATCAGAGGTGTACCTGGGAGTGTCAGAGGTGTACCTGGGAGTGCCGAGGGTGTAACTGGGAGTGTCGGAGGTGTACCTGGGAGTGTGAGAAGTGTACCTGGGAGTGTCTGGGGTGTACCTGGGAGTGTCAGAGGTATACCAGGGAGTGTCTGAGGTATACCTGGGAGTGTCAGAGATGTACCAGGGAGTGTCAGAAGAATACCTAGGAGTGTCAGAGGTGTACCTGGGTTTGTCAGAGGTGTACCTAAGAGTATCAGAGGTTTGCCTGGGAGTGTTGGAGTTGTACCTGGGAGTGTCCGAGGTGTACTTGGGAGTGTGAGAAGTGTACCTGGGAGTGTCGGAGGTGTACATGGGAGTGTCGGAGGTGTACCTGGGGGTGTCACAGGTGTATTTGGGACTGTCAGAGGTGTACCTGGGAGTGTCAGAGGTGTACCTGGGAGTGTCAGAGGTGTATTTGGGAGTGTCGGACGTGTACCTGGGAGTGTCAGAGGTGTACGAGGGAATGTCAGTGGAGTACCTGGGAGGCAGAGGTGTACCTGGGAGTGTCAGAGGTGTACCTGGAGTGTCAAGGTGTGCCTGGGAGGCTGGGGAGGTGTACCTGGGAGGCGTCAGGAGGTGTACCTGGGAGCAACAGAGGTGTACCTGGGAGTGCACAGAGGTGTACCTGGGAGTTTCTGGATTTGTACCTGGGAGTGTCGGGCAGTGACCCAGAGCTCAGAGGTACCTGGTAGTATCAGAGGTGTACCTGGGAGTGTCAGATGAGTACCTGGGAATGTCAGAGGTATACCAGGGAGTGTCAATGAAGTACCTGGGTGTCTCAAAGGTGTACCTGGGAGTATCGGAGGTGTACCTGGGAATATTGGAGGTGTACCTGGGAATATCGGAGGTGTACCAGAGAGTGTCAGAGGTGTACCTGGGAGTCTCTGAGGTGAACCAGGGAGTGTCAGAGGAGTACCTGGGAGTGTCAGAGGTGTACCTGGGAGTATCGGAGGTGTACCTGGGAGTATCAGAGACACCTGGGAGCGTCAGAGGTGTACCTGGGAGTATCAGAGGTGTACCTGGGAGTATCAGAGGTGTACCTGGGAGTGTCAAGGGTGTAACTGGGAGTGTCGGAGGTGTAACTGGGAATGTCAGAGGTGTACCAGGGAGTGTCAGGTGAGTACCTGGGAGTCTCGAAGGTGTACCTGGGAGTATCAGAGGTGTACCTGGGAATATCGGAGGTGTACCTGGGAATATCGGAGGTGTACCTAGGAGTGTCAAAGGTGTCCCTGGGAGTGTCGGAGGTGTACCTGGGAGTACAGGACACCTGGGATTGTCAGGGGTGTACCTGGCATTTCAGAGGTGTACCTGGCATTGACAGAGGTGCACTGGGAGCATCAGAGGTGTACCTGGGAATATCGGAGGTGTACCTGGGAATATCGGAGGCCTAGGAGGTCAGAGGTGTCCCTGAGAGGCTTGGAGGCGGACCTGGGAGTGTCGGGGTGTACCTGGGAGTGTCAGAGGTGCCTGGGAGTGGTCAGAGGTGCCTGGGAGTGTCAGAGGTGCACTTGGGAGTGTCAGAGGCACCTTGGAGTGTCTGGAGGTACCTGGGGGTGTCTGAGGCACCTGGCAGTGTCTGAGTGCACCTGGCAGTGCCTGGAGGTGTACCTGGCAGTGCTGAAGGTACCTGGGAGGCCATGGTACCTGGGAGTGTCAGAGGTGTACCTGAGAGTGCCAGAGGTGTGCACCTGGGAGCATGGAGTTGTACCTGGGAGTGTCGGAGGCGGACCTGGGAGTGTCGGATGTACCTGGGAGTATCAGAGGTGTACCTGGGAGCATCGGAGGTGTACCTGGGAATATCGGAGATGTACCTGGGAACACGGAGGTGTACCAGGAGGCCAGAGGAGTACCTGGAGGTCAGAGGTACCTGGAGATCAGAGGTACCTGGGAGCACGGAGGTGAACCTGGGAGTGCCAGAGGTGTACCCGAGCATCAGAGGCCTGGGAATGCCAGAGGTGTACCTGGGGGTGCCAGGGGTGAAACTGGGAGTCCCGGAGGTGTACCTGGGAGGCCGGAGGTGTATCTGGAGTGTCGGACGCACCTGGGAGGTCAGAGGTGTACCAGGAATGTCAGGAGGCTTGGGAGTGCTCGGAGGTGTACTGGGAGGCCAGAGGTACCTTGGAGTGTCAGAGGTGTACCTGGGAGGGTCAGAGGTACCTGTGAGTGTCGGAGGTGTACCTGGGAGTGTGAGAGAAGGTACCTGGGAGTATCGGAGGTACCTAGGAGGCCGAGGCACCTGGCAGTGTCAAGGCGATGTTCCTGGCAGTGTCAAGTACCAGGAAAGTCAGTGGAGCACCTGGGAGTGTCAAAGGTGCACCTGGGAGGTCAGAGGTGTACCTGGGAGGTTAGAGGTTCCTGGGAGTGTCAGAGGTGTACCTGGCAGTGTCAGCGATGTAACCCTGGGAGTGTCAGCGGTGTTCCTGGAAGTGTTAGACGTGTATCAGGGAGTGACAGAGGAGTACCTAGTAGTGTTAGAGGTGTACCTGGGAGTGTGAGAAGTGTACCTGTGAGTGTCAGAGGTGTACCAGGGAATGTCGGTGGAGTACCTGGGAGTGTCAAAGGTCTACCTGGGAGTGTCAGAGGTGTACCTGGGAGGCAGAGGTGCACCTGGGAGTGTCAGAGGTGTACCTGGCAGTGTCAGCGGTGTACCTGGGAGTGTCAGCGGTGTACCTGGAAGGTTAGGACGGTATCAGGGAGTGACAGAGGAGTACCTAGTAGTGTTAGAGGTGTACCTGGAGTGTGAGAATTGTACCTGGGAGGTTCTGTACCTGGAGTGTCTGAGGTGTACCTGGGAGTGCAGAGGTGTGCCTGGGAGGTCACAGGTGCACTTGGGAGTGTCAGAGGTGCACCTGGAGTGTCTGAGGTGTACCTGGGAGTGTCTGAGGTGTACCTGGCAGTGTCTGGAGGTGTGCCTGGCAGTGTCTGGAGGTGTACCTGGCACTGCTGGGCGGTGTACCTGGGAGTGTCTGGCGGTGTCCTTGGAGTGTCAGAGGTACCTGGGAGGTCAGAGGTGACCTGGGAGACGGGAGGTGTCCCTTGAGTGTCAGAGGTGTACCTGGGAGGCCAGAGGTGTACCTGGGAGGCCAGAGATGTACCTGGAATGTCAGAGGTGTATCTGGGAGCAAGGGACGTGTACCTGGAAGTGTCAGAGGTGTACCAGGGAATGTCAGTGGAGAACCTGTGAGTGCTGGGAGGTGTACCTTGGAGGTCGGAGGTGTACCTTGGAGGTCAGGGTGTACCAGGAGGTCAGGAGGTACCTGAGAGGCAGAGGTACCTGGGAGTGTCGGAGATGTACAGTACATGGAATGTCAGAGGTGTACCTGGCAGTGTCAGCGATGTACCTGGGAGGCTCGGAGGTGCCTGGGAGTGTCTGAGGTACCTGGAGTGTCTGAGGTGTACCTGGGAGTGTTCAAGGTGCACCTGGGAGTGGGAGAGCACGGGAGTGTCACAGGAGCACCGGAGTGTGAGATGTATCTGGGAGTGAGAGGTACCTAGGAGTGTCTGAGGTACCTGGGAGCAAGTCGAGGTGTACCTGGCAGGTCAGAGGTGTACCAGGAATGTCAGTGAGTACTTGGGAGGAAGGTGTACCTGGGAGTGCCAGAGGTGTACCTGGGAGTGTTAGAGGTACCTGGGAGGTCAGAGGTGTACCTGGCAGTGGCGGTGTACCTGGGAGTGCTGGTACCTGGAAGTGTTAGACGTGTATCAGGGAGTGACAGAGGTGTACCAGGAGTGCCGGTGGAGTACCTGGGAGTGCAGAGGTACCTGGGAGTGTCGGAGATGTACAGCACATGGAATGTCAGAGGTACCTGGCAGTGTCAGCGATGTACCTGGGAGGTCAGAGGTGTGCCTGGGAGTGTCTGAGGTGTACCTGGGAGGTCTGAGGTACCTGGGAGTGTCTAGGGTGTACCTGGGAGGCCAGAGAAGCACCAGGAGTGTCACAGGAGTACCTGGGAGGTGTGAGATGTGTATCTGGGAGGTGAGAGGGTACCTAGGAGTGTCTGAGGTACCTGGAGGTCGAGGTGTACCTGGCAGGCAGAGGTACCAGGAATGTCAGGAGTACCTGGGAGTGTCAAAGGTGTACCTGGGAGTGCCAGAGGTGCCTGGGAGTGTTAGAGGTGTACCTGGGAGGTCAGAGGTGTACCGCAGTGTCAGCGGTGTACCTGGGAGTGAAGGCGGTGTACCTGGAAGGTTAGACGTATCAGGGAGTGACAGAGATATACCTGGGAGTGTCACAGGTACCTGGGAGTGTCAGAGGTGTACCTGGGAGGTCACGGTGTACCATGGAGTGTCAGTGGAGTACCTGGGAGTGTGATATGTACCTGGGAGTGTTGGGGTGTACCTGGGAGGCTCAGAGGTACCTGGGAGGGTGTACCAGGGAATGCCAGTGGAGTACCTGGGAGGTCAGAGGTACCTGGGAGTGTCAGAGGTGTACCTGGGAGGTCGATGTGGACCTGGGAGGCCAGAGGTGCACCTTGGAGGCAGAGGTGTACCTGGGAGCCAGAGGTGTACCTGGAGTGTCAAAGGTGTACCTGGGAGTGTCAGAGGTGTACCTGGGAGGTCGGAGGTGTACCTAGGGGTGTAGGGGAGAACCAGGGAGTGAAAGAGGTGTACCTGGAGTGTCAGAGGTGCACCAGGGAGGTCTGAGGTGTTCTGGGAGGCCAGAGATGTACCAGGAGTGTCAGAGGAATACCAGGAGGTCAGAGGTGTACCTGGGAGAATCGGAGGCCTGGGAGGTCAGAGGTGTACCTGGGAGTGTGGTCGGTGTACCTGGGAGTGTCAGAGATATACCTGGGAGTGTCAGGAGGTGTATCTGGGAGTGGGACGTGTACCTGGGAGGTGCAGAGGTGCACCAGGAATGTCAGCGTAGTACCCAGGAGTGTCAGTGGTGCACCTGGGAGTTTCAGACGTGTACCTGGGAGTGCAGAGGCATACCTGGGAATGTCAGTGGTGTACCTAGAAGTGTCAGAGGTGTACCTGGAGATGCCGGAGGTGTACTTGTGAGTGTGAGAAGTGTTCCTGGGAGTGTCTGGGGTGTACCTGGAGTGTCTGGGTTTACCTGGGAGTGTCTGAGGTACCCTGAGTGGGGTCAAGGTACCTGGGAGTGTCAGAGGTGTACCTGGGAGGTCAGGTGTACCATGGAGGTCAGTGGAGTACCTGGGAGGTGATATGTGTACCTGAGAGTGTCTGGGGTACCTGGGAGGTTGTGAGGTTTAATGGGAGGTCAGGGGTACCAGGGAATGTCAGGAGTACTTGGGAGTGTCAGAGGTACCTGGGAGTGTCGGAGGTGTACCTGGGAGTGTCTGAGGTGTACCTGGCAGTGTCCGAGGTGCCTGGCAGTGTCTGAGGTGTACCTGGCACTGCTCAGCGGTGTACCTGGGAGGCCAGTGTGCACCTGGGAGGTAGAGGTATCAGGAGAGACAGAGGAGGCCCAGAGGTCAGAGTACCTGGGAGTGCCAGAGGTACCTGGGAGATCTGGAGGTGTCCCTTGGAGGTCTGAGGTATTCAGTCGGTGTACCTGGGAGGTCAGAGATGTACCTGGGAGGCTGAGGTGTATCTATGAGTGTTGGACGTGTACCTGGGAGTGTCAGAGGTGTACCAAATGTCAGTGGAGAACCTGGGGTGTCAGAGTGTGGGGAGTGTCGGAGATGTACCTGGGGTGTCAGGGGTGTACCAGGGAGTGTCAGTGGGTACCTGGGAGTGTCAGAGGTGCACCTGGGGTGTCGGAGATGTATGGAATGTCAGAGGTGTACCTGGCAGTGTCAGCGTGTACCTGGGAGGGTCAGAGGTGTGCCTGGGAGTGACTGAGGTGAACCTGGGAGTGTCTGAGGTTTACCTGGGGTGTCTAGGTGTACCTGGGAGTGTCAGGGAATTACCAGGGGGTCACAGGAGTACCTGGGGTGTGAGATGTGTACCTGGGAGTGTGAGAGGTGTACCTAGGAGTGTCCAGAGGTGTACCTGGGAGTGTCAGGGGTGTACCTGGGAGTGTCTGAGATGTACCTGGGAGTGTCAGAGATGTCCAGAGTGTTAGAGGAATACCTAGGAGTGTCAGAGGTGTACCTGGGTGTATCGGAGGTGTACCTGGGGAGTGTCAGAGGTGTGCCTGGGAGTGTCATGAGGTGTACCTGGGAGTGTCAGAGATATACCTGGGAGTGTCAGAGGTGTACCTGGGAGTGTCACGGGTGTACCATGGAGTGTTAGTGGAGTACCTGGGAGTGTGATAAGTGTACCCTGGAGTGTCAGGGTGTGCGGGATGTCAGAGGTGTACCTAAGAGTGGTGTACCAGGAATGTCAGTGGAGTACCTGGGAGTGTCAGAGGTGTACCTGGGAGTGTCAGAGGTGTACCTGGGAGTGTCAAGGTGGACCTGGGAGTGTCAGAGGTGTGCAGCGGGTGTCAGAGGTGTACCTGGGAGTGTCAGGGTGTACCTGGGAGTGTCAAAGGTGTACCTGGGGTGTCAGAGGTGTACCTGGGAGTGTCGGAGGTGTACCTAGGGGTGTCAGGGGAGAACCAGGGGTGAAAGAGGTGTACTGGAGTGTCAGAGGTGCACCAGGGTGTGTCTGAGGTGTTCCTGGGGTGTCAGAGATGTACCAGGAGTGTCAGAGGAATACCTAGGAGTGTCAGAGGTGTACCTGGGAGAATCGAGGTGTACCTGGGAGTGTCAGAGGTGTACCTGGGAGTGTGGTCGGTGACCTGGGAGTGTCAGAGATATACCTGGGAGTGTCAGAGGTGTATCTGGGAGTGTTGGACGTGTACCTGGGAGTGTCAGAGGTGTACCAGGGAATGTCAGCGTAGTACCTAGGAGTGTCAGTGGTGCACCTGGGAGTTTCAGACGTGTACCTGGGAGTGTCAGAGGTATACCTGGGAATGTCAGTGGTGTACCTGGGAGTGTCAGAGGTGTACCTGGGAGTGTCGGAGGTGTACTTGCGAGTGTGAGAAGTGTTCCTGGGAGTGTCTGGGGTGTACCTGGGAGTGTCTGGGGTTTACCTGGGAGTGTCTGAGGTGTACCTGGTGAGTCTAGGTGTACCTGGGAGTGTCAGAGGTGTACCTGGGAGTGTCAGGGGTGTACCATGGAGTGTCAGTGGTGTACCTGGGAGTGTGATATGTGTACCTGAGTGTCTGGGGTGTACCTGGGAGTGTCAGAGGTTTAATTGGAAGTGTCAGGGGTGTACCAGGGAATGTCAGTGGAGTACTTGGGAGTGTCAGAGGTGTACCTGGGAGTGTCAGGGTGTACCTGGGTATCAAGGTGTACCTGGGAGTATCAGAGGTGTACCTAGGGTGTCGGGTGTACCTGGGGTGTAAGGTGTGTACCTGGGGTGTCGGAGGTGTGCAGGAATTTCAGGTGCACTTGGGAGTGTCAGAGGTGCACCTTGGAGTGTCTGAGGTGTACCTGAGGACCTGGGCATGTTAGAGTGTATCAGGAGTGACAGAGGAGTTCCTAGGAGTGTCAGAGGTGTACCTGGGAGTGTCAGAGGTGTACCTGGGAGTATCAGGTGTATCCGGGAGTGTCAGAGGTGTACCTGGGGTGTCAGAGGTGTACCTGGGAGTGTCAGAGATGTACCTGGGAGTGTCAGAGGTGTATCTGGGGAGTGTGGACGTGTACCTGGGAATGTCAGAGGTGTACCAGGGAATGTCAGGTGTACCTGGCAGTGATACAGGTTTACCTGGCTGTGTCTGAGGTGTATCTGGCAGTGTCAGCGGTGTACATGGGGAGTGTCAGCGGTGTACCTGGGAGTGTCAGAGATGTACAAGAGAGTGTCAGAGGAATACCTAAGAGTGTCTGAGGTGTACCTGGGAGTATCGGAGGTGTACCTGGGAGTGTCAGAGGTGTACCTGGGAGTGTCTGAGGTGTACCTGGCAGTGTCTGAGGTGTGCCTGGCAGTGTCTGAGGTGTACCTGGCACTGTCAGCGGTGTACCTGGGAGTGTCAGCGGTGCACCTGGGAGTGTTTGAGGTGTATCAGGAGAGACAGAGGAGTACCTAGGAGTGTCAGAGGTGTACCTGGGAGTGTCAGAGGTGTACCTGGGAGTATCCGAGGTGTCCCTTGGAGTGTCTGAGGTGTATCTGGGACTGTCAGAGGTGTACCTGGGAGTGTCAGAGATGTACCTGGGAGTGTCAGAGGTTATCTATGAGTGTTGGACGTGTACCTGGGAGTGTCAGAGTGTACCAGGAATGTCAGTGGAGAACCTGGGAGTGTCAGAGGTGTACCTGAGGTGTCAGTGTACCTGGGAGTGTCAGGGTGTACCAGGGAGTGTCAGTGGGTACCTGGGAGTGTCAGGTGCACCTGGGAGTGTCGGAGATGTACATGGAATGTCAGGTGTACCTGGCAGTGTCAGCGAGTGTACCTGGGAGGGTCAGAGGTGTGCCTGGGAGTGACTGAGGTGAACCTGGGAGTGTCTGAGGTTTACCTGGGAGTGTCTAAGGTGTACCTGGGAGTGTCAGAGGTACCAGGGAGTGTCACAGGAGTACCTGGGAGTGTGAGATGTACCTGGGAGTGTGAGGGGTGGCCTAGGGGTGTCTGAGGTGTACCTGGGAGTGTCGAGGTGTACCTGGGAGTGTGAGATGTACCTGGGAGTGTCAGAGATGTACCAGGGAGTGTTAGAGGAATACCTAGGAGTGTCAGAGGTGTACCGGGAGTGTCATAGGTGTACCTGGGAGTGTCAGAATATACCTGGGAGTGTCAGAGGTGTATCTGGGTGTTGGACGTGTACCTGGGAGCGTCAGAGGTGTACCAGGAAATGTCAGTGTAGTACCTGGGAGTGTCAGAGGTGCACCTGGGAGTTTCAGAGGTGTACCTGAGGAGTGTAGAGGTGTACCTGGAAATGTCAGAGGTGTACCTGGGAGCGTCAGAGGTGTACCTGGGAGTGTCAGAGGTGTACTTGTGAGTGTGAGGTGTTCCTGGGGTGTCTGGGGTGTACCTGGGATGTTTGGGGTGTACCTGGGAGTGTCTGAGTTACCTGGTGAGTGTCAGAGGTGTACCTGGGAGTGTCAGATGTGTACCTGGAGTGTCAGGGGTGTACCATGGCGTGTCAGTGGAGTACCTGGGAGTGTGATAAGTGTACCTGGGAGTGTCTGGGTGTACCTGGGAGTGTGCAGGTGTACCTGGGTATCAGGGGTGTACCAGGAATGTCAGTGGACTACCTGGGGTGTCAGAGAGGTGTACCTGGGAGTGTCAAGGTGTACCTGGGAGTGTCAGAGGTGTACCTGGGAGTGTCGGAGGTGTACCTGGGAGTGTAAGGTAGTGTACCTGGGGTGTCAGCGGTGTGCACGGGAGTGTCAGAGGTGCACAGGGTAGAGGTGCACTTGGAGTGTCTGAGGTGTGCCTGGGGTGTCTGCGGTGTACCTGACAGTGTCTGAGGTGTACTGGGGTGTCTGAGGTGTGCCTGGGAGTGTCAGAGGTGCACTTGGGAGTGTCAGAGGTGCACGGAGTGTCTGAGGTGTACCTGGGGTGTCTGAGGTGTACCTGACAGTGTCTGAGGTGTACCTGGCAGTGTCGGAGGTGTACCTGGCACTGTTAGCGGTGTACCTGGGAGTGTCAGCGGTGCACCTGGGAGTGTTAGAGGTGTATCAGGGAGTGACAGAGGAGTACCTAAGTGTCAGAGGTGTACCTTGGAGGTGTCGGAGATGTACATGGGATGTCAGAGGTGTACCTGGCAGTTTCAGCGATGTACCTGGGAGGGGTAGAGGTGTGCCTGGGAGTGTCTGAGGTGCACTCGGGAGTGTCTGAGGATGTACCTGGGAGTGTCTAAGGTGTACCTGGGAGTGTCAGAGAAGTACCAGGGAGTGTCACAGGAGTACCTGGGGTGTGAGATGTGTATCTGGGAGGGGTGAGTGTACCTGGGGTGTCTGAGGTGTACCTGGGGTTTCAGAGGTGTACCTGGGAGTGTCAGAGATGTACCTGGGAGTGTCAGAGGTGTACCTGTGCCTGGGGAGTGTCATGAGTTTGCCTGGGGAGTGTCAGAGATATGCCTGGGAGTGTCAGAGGTGTCTGGGGTGTTGGACGTGTGCCTGGGGTGTCAGAGGTGTACTGGGGAATGTCAGTGTAGTACCTGGGGTGTCAGGAGTGCCTGGGAGTTTCAGAGGTGTACCTGGGGTGTCAGAGGTGTACCTGGGAATGTCAGAGGTGTACCTGGGAGTGTCAGAGGTGTACGCAGGGTGTCGGAGGTGTACTTGCAGTGTGAAGTGTTCACAAGTGTCTGGTGTACCTGGGAGTGTCTGGGGTTTACCTGGGGTGTCTGAGGTGTACCTGGTGAGTGTCACAGGTGTGCCTGGGAGTGTCAGGTGTACCTGGGGTGTCTGGTGTACCATGGGTGTCAGTGGAGTGCCTGGGGTGTGATAGGGTGTGCCTGGGAGTGTGGTGGGTGTGCTGGGGTGTCAGAGGTGTGCCTGGGAGTGTCAGGGGTGTGCCAGGAGATGTCAGTGGAGTACCTGGGGTGTCAGAGGTGTGCCTGGGGAGTGTCAGAGGTGTGCCTGGGAGTGTCAAATGTGTACACAGGAGTGTCAGAGGTGTACCTTGGAGTGTCAGAGGGTGTACACAAGTGTCAAGAGGTGTACCTGGGAGTGTCAAGGGTGTACACAGGGTGTCAGAGGTGTACCTGGGGAGTGTCGGAGGAGGTGTGCCTAGAGGATTGTCAGGGGAGAACCAGGGGAGTGAAAGGAGGTGTACCTGGGGTGTCAGGAGGTGCACCAGGGGTGTCTGGGGGTGTTCTGGGAGTGTCAGAGATGTACCAGGATATGGAATACTGGGAGTGTCAAGGAGGTGTACCTGGGGTATCAGGTGTGCCTAGGAGTGTCAGAGGTGTGCCTGGGAGTGTGATCGGTGTACCTGGGAGTGTCAGGAGCTATGCAAGTGTCAGAGGTGTAATCTCAAATTGTTGGGCGTGTACCTGCAAGTGTCAAGCAGGGTGTACAAGGAATGTCAGCGTAGTACCTAGGTGTCAGTGGTGCACCTGGGAGTTTCAGACGTGTACTGGGAGTGTCAGAGGTATACCTGGTAATGTCAGAGGTGTACCTGGGAGTGTCAGAAGGTGTGCCAGGGTGTCGGGTGTACTTGCCGAGTGTGAGAAGTGTTCTGGGAGTGTCTGGGGTGTACCTGGGGAGTGTCTGGGGTACACAGGAGTGTCACAGGGGTGTGCCTGGTGAGTGTCACAGGTGTACCTGGGAGTGTCAGAGGTGTACCTGGGAGTGTCAGGGTGTACCATGGAGTGTCAGTGGGTACAAGGTGTGATATATTGTACACAAAGAATTGTCTGGGGTGTACCCAGGAGTGGTCAAGAATTGAACTTAGGAGTGTCAAGGGTGTACCAGGAATGTCAGTGGGTACCTGGGAGTGTCAAGGAATTGTACCTGGGAGTGTCAGAGGTGGCACACAGAAGTGTCAAGGAATTGTACCTGGGAGTGTCAAGAGGTGTACCTGGGGTATCGGAGGTGTCCTTGGAGTGTCAAGAGGTGTGCCTGGGAGTGTCAGGTGTACCTGGGGTGTCAGAGATGTACCTGGGAATGTCAGGAGGTGTATCTGGGGAGTGTTGGACGTGTACCTGGGAGTGTCAGGAGGTGTGCAGGGAATGTCAGTGGAGAACCTGTGAGTGTCAGAGGTGTACCTGGGAGTGTCGGGTGTACCTGGGGTGTCAGGGGTGTACCGAGTGTCAGTGGGTACCTGGGAGTGTCAGAGGTGGCGCACGGGAGTCGGAGATGTACATGGAATGTCAGAGGTGTACCTGGCAGTGTCAGCGGTGTACCTGGGAGGGTCAGAGGGTACTGGGGAGTGTCTGACGTGTACCTGGGAGTGTCTGAGGTGTGCAGGAGTGTCTAAAAGGTGTACCTGGGAGTGTCAGAGGTACCAGGGGTGTCACACGAGTGCCTGGGAGTGTGAGATGTGTGTCTGGGGTGTGGGGAGGTGTACCTAGGGTGTCTGAGGTGTGCCTGGGACTGTCAGAGGTGTACCTGTGGCAGTGTCAGGGTGGCTGAGGGGAATGGTGGGTACCTGGGGAGTGTCAAGGTGTACGTGGGAGTGTCAGAGGTGTACCTGGGGTGTCAATTGTACCTGGAAGTGTGGGCCATGTATCAGGGAGTGACAGAGATATACCTAGGAGTGTCAGAGGTGTATCTGGGAGTGTTGGACGTGTACCTGGGGGTGTCAGAGGTGTATGGGGAATGTCAGTGGACAGTACCTGGGAGTGTCAGAGGTGCCTGGGGTGTCGGAGGTGTACTTGCGAGATGTGAGGGGGTGTTCCTGGGTGTCTGGGGGCGTACCTGGGAGGTCAGGGGTTTTGCCTGGGGTGTCTGGGGGTGTGCCTGGTGAGTGTCCTGGGGGTGTACCTGGTGGAAGTGTGCCTGGGGTGTCTGGGGTGTACCTGGGAGTGTCAGAGGTGTACCTGGGAGTGTCAGGGGTGTACCAGGGAATGTCAGTGGAGTACCTGGGGGTGTCAGAGGTGTGCCTGGGGTCGGGGGTGTACCTGGGAGTGTCAAGGTGTACCTGGGAGTGTCAGAGGTGTGCAGCTGGGTATTGTCAGAGGTGTACCTTCAGTGTCAGAGGTGTACTAGAGTGTCAAGGTGTGCCTGGGGTGTCGGAGGTGTGCCTAGGGGTGTCAGGGGGAGGACCAGGGGTAGAAGAGGGGTGTACGCAAGGGTGTCAGAGGTGCGCCAGGGGAGTGTCTCAGGTGTTCCTGGGGTGTCAGAGGGTGTGCCAGGGGTGTCGGAGGAATGCCTGGGGTGTCAGAGGTGTACCTGGGGTATCGGAGGTGTACCTGGGAGTGTCAGAGTGTACCTGGGAATTGTCATCGGTGTACCTGGGAGTGTCAGAGGTGTATCTGGGAGTGTTGGACGTGTACCTGGGGAGTGTCAGAGGTGTACCAGAGATGTCAGCGTGAGTAAAGTAGGGTGTCAGTGGTGCCTTGGGTTTCAGACGTGTGCCTGGGAGTGTCAGAGGTATACCTGGGAATATCGGAGGTGTGCAGGGTGTCATAGGTGTACCTGGGGGTGTCAGGAGGTGTACTTGCAGTGTGAGAAGTGTTCCTGGGGTGTCTGGGGTGTACCTGGGGTGTCTGGGGTTTTACCTTGGAGTGTCTGAGGTGTACCTGGTGAGTGTCGGGTGTACCTGGGAGTGTCAGAGGTGTACCTGGGAGTGTCAGGGGTGTACCATGGGTGTCAGTGGGTACCTGGGAGTGTGATATGTGTGCCTGGGGTGTCTGGGGTGTACCTGGGAGTGTCAGAGTTTGCTTGGGGTGTCAGGGGTGTGCCGGGGAGATGTCGGTGGGTACCTGGGGTGTCAGTGGTGTACCTGGGGTGTCAGGGGTGTACCTGGGAGTATCAAAGGTGTACCTGGGAGTATCAGAGGTGTGCCTGGGGTGTCGGAGGTGTGCCTGGGGTGTAGGTGGTGTGCCTGGGGTGTCGGAGGTGTACCTGGGGTTTCAGAGGTGCACTTGGGAGTGTCAAGTGCACCTTGGGTGTCTGAAGATTGTACCTGGGGTGTGTGAGGTGTACCTTGGTGTCTGAGTGTACCTGGCAGTGTCTGAGGTGTACCTTGCACTGTTAGCGGTGTACCTGGGGAGTCAGCGGTGCACCGGGAGTGTTAGAGGTGTATCAGGGGAGTGACAGAGGAGTACCTAGAAGTGTCAGAGGTGTACTGGGGTGTCAGAGGTGTACCTGGGAGTATCGGAGGTGTACCTGGGGAGTGTGAGAGGTGTACCTGGGGTGTCAGAGGTGGCACACACCCAGAGTGTCAGAGATGTGCCTGGGAGTGTCAGAGGTGTCTGCGAGTGTTGGACGTGTACCTGGGAATGTCAGAGGTGTACCAGGAATGTCAGTGGAGAACCTGGGAGTGTCAGAGGGGTGCTTGCAGGTGTCAGAGGTGCACCTTGGGTGTCTGGGGAATTGTACTGGGAGTGTCTGGGAGGTGTACCTGGCAGTGATACAGGTGTACCTGGCTGTGTCTGAGAGTGGCCTGGCAGTGTCAGCGGTGCACATGGGAGTGTCTGGGGTAGCCACTTACCAAATTGTCAGAGATGTACCAGGGAGTGTCAGAGGAATACCTAGGAGTGTCTGAGGTGCCTGGGGTATCGGAGGTGTACCTGGGGAGTGTCAGAGGTGTGCCTGGGAGTGTCTGGGGTGTACCTGTGGCAGTGTCAGAGGTATGCCTGGCAGTATCTGGTGTACCTGGCACTGTCAGCAGTGTACCTGGGAGTGTCAGCGGTGCCTGGGGAGTGGTAGAGGGAGTGTATCAGGGAGTGACAGAGGGTACCTAGGGTGTCAGAGGTGTACGCAGGGTGTCAGAGGTGTACCTGGGAGTATCCGAGTGTCGCTTGGAGTGTCTGAGAATTGTATCTGGACTGTCAGAGGTGTACCTGGGGTGTCAGAGATGTACCTGGGAGTGTCAGAGGTGTATCTGTGAGGTTTGGACGTGTACCTGGGAGTGTCGAGGTGTACCAGGGAATGTCAGTGGAGAACACAGGGTGTCAGAGGTGTACCTGGGAGTGTGTCGGAGTGTGCGCAAGGGTGTCAGGGGTGTACCAGGGAGTGTCAGTGGGTACAGGGTGTCAGGAGGGTGCCTGGGAATGTCGGAAGATGTACATGGAATGTCAGGAGATTGTACCTGGCAGTGTCAGCAGTGTGTACCTGGGAGGGTCAGAGGTGTGCAGGAGTGACTGAGGTGAACCTGGGGTGTCTGGGGTGTGCCTGGGTGTCTAAGGTGTACGCAAGGAGTGTCAGAAGTACCAGGGGAGTGTCACAAGAGTACCTGGGGTGCGAGAAATGTACCTGGGAGTGTGAGAGGTGTGCCTAGAAGTGTCTGAGGTGTACCTGGAGTGTCATGGGGTTTACCTGGGTGTGTCAGAGATGTACCTGGGAGTGTGGAGGTGTATCTGGGGTGTTGGACGTGTACCTGGGGTGTCAGGGTGCGAGGAGATGTCAGTGTGGTACTTGCAAGTGTCAGAGGTGCACCTGGGAGTTTCAGAGGTGTGCCTGGGGTGTCAGAGGTGTACCTGGGAGTGTCAGAGGGGCCTTGCAAGGTGTCAGAGGTGTACCCTGGAGTGTCGGAGGTGTACTTGCAGGTGTGTTCACCAGGGTGTCTGGGGTGTACTGGGAGTGCTGGGAGTTTGCCTGGGAGTGTCTGAAATTGTACCTGGTGAGTGTCAAAGGTGTACCTGGGAGTGTCAGAGAAGGTGTACCTGGGAGTGTCAGAGGTGTACCTGGGAGTGTCACGGTACCATGGAGTCAGTGGAGTACCGAGTGTGATATGTGGCCTGGGAGTGTCTTGGTACCTGGGAGTGTCAGAGGTGTACCTGGGAGTGTCAGGGGTGTACCAGGAATGTCAGTGAGTACCTGGGAGTGTCAGAGGTGTACCTGGAGTGTCAGAGGTGTACCTGGGAGTGTCAAAGGTGTGGACCAGAGTGTCAGAGGTGTACCTTGGAGTGTCAGAGGTGTACCTGGGAGTGTCAGAGGTGTACCTGGGAGTGTCAAAGGTGTACCTGGGAGTGTCAGAGGTGTACCAGGGAATGTCAGTGGAGAACCCTGAGGTCAGAGGTGTACCTGGGAGGGTCGGAGGTGTACCTGGGAGGTGTCAGGGGTGTACCAGGGAGTGCTAGTGGAGTACCTGGGAGTGTCAGAGGTGTACCTGGGAGTGTCGGAGATGCACATGGAATGTCAGAGGTACCTGGCAGTGTCAGCGATGTACCTGGGAGGCTGAGGTGTGCCTGGGAGTGTCTGACGTACCTGGGAGTGTCTGAGGTGTACCTGGGAGTGTCTAAGGTGCACTGGGAGTGTCAGAGAAGTACCAGGAGTGTCAAAGGAGCACCTGGGAGGTGGAGATGTGTATCTGGGAGGAGAGGTGTACCTAGGAGTGTCTGAGGTGTACCTGGGGAGTGTCAGAGGTGTACCTGGCAGTCTCAGAGGTGTACCAGGAATGCTCAGTGGAGTACCTGGGGAGTGTCAAAGGTGTACCTGGGAGTGTCAGAGGTGTACCTGGGAGTGTTAGAGGTGTACCTGGAGTGTCAGAGGTGTACCTGGTGTCAGCCTGTACCTGGGAGTGTCAGCGGTGTACCTGGGAATGTCAGAGGTGTACCAGGAATGTCATGTAGTACCTGGGAGTGTCAAGTGAGGCACCTGGGAGTTTCCAGAGGTGTACCTAGAGTGTCTGAGGCCTGGGAGTGTCAGAGGTGTGCACCGGCCAGGTGAGGTGTACCAGGAATGTCAGTGGAGTACCTGGGAGTGTCAAAGGTGCCTGGGAGGTCAGAGGTACCGGGAGCAGAAGAGGTACCTGGGAGTGTCAGAGGTGTACCTGGCAGTGTAGCTGTGTACCTGGGAGTGTCAGCGGTGTACCTGGAAGGATGAGACATCAGAGTGACAGAGATATACCTGGGAGTGTCAGAGGTATCTGGGAGTGTTGGACGTGTACCTGGGAGCAGAGGTGTACCAGGAATGTCAGTGTAGTACCTGGGAGGTCAGAGGTGCACCTGGGAGTCAGAGGTGTACCTGGGAGTGTCAGAGTCCGGGAATGCCTGGGGAGGTGTACCTGGAGTGTCAGAGGTTACCTGGGAGTGTCGGAGGTGTGCATTGCGAATGTGAGAAGTGTTCCGGGAGTGTCTGGGGCGTGCCTGGGAGTGTCTGGGGTTTTACCTGGGGTGTCTGAGGTGTACCTGGTAGGTGTCACAGGTGTACCTGGGAGTGTCAGAGGTAGCCTGGGAGTGTCACGGGTGTACCATGGAGTGTCAGTGGAGTACCTGGGAGTGTGATAAGTGTGTACCTGGGGTGTCTGGGGTGTGCCTGGGAGTGTCAGAGGTGTACCTGGGAGTGTCAGGGGGTGTGGGGAATGTCAGGTGGGTGCCTGGGAGTGTCAGGGGTGCCTGGGGAGTATCAGAGGTGTGCCTGGGGTGTCAAGGTGTACCTGGGGGTGTCAGAGGTGTGCCTTCAGTGTCAGAGGTGTACCTTCGAGTGTCAGAGGTGTGCCTGGGGAGTCAAATAAAGGTGTACCTGGGGTGTCAGAGGTGTGCCTGGGGGTGTCGGAGGTGTGCCTGGGGGTGTCAGGGAGGCCAGGGGAGTGAAAAGAGGTGTACCTGGGAGTGTCAGAGGTGCGCAGGGGAGTGTCTGAGGTGTTCCTGGGAGTGTCAGAGGTGTGCCAGGGAGTCAGGAGGAATACCTAGGGTGTCAGAGGTGGCCTGGGAGTATCGGAGGTGTACCTAGGAGTGTCAGAGGTGTACCTGGGAGTGTGATCGGTGTGCCTGGGAGTGTGGGAATATACCTGGGAGTGTCAGAGGTGTATCTGGGGTGTTGGACGTGTGCCTGGGAGTGTCAGAGGGTGTACCAGGGAATGTCAGCGTGAGTACCTAGGAGTGTCAGTGGTGCACCTGGGAGTTTCAGACGTGTGCCTGGGGTGTCAGAGCCATGCTGGGAATGTCAGAGATTGTGCCTGGAGTGTCAGAGGTGTACAGGGTGTCGGAGGTGTACTTGCAGGGGTGTAGAAGTGTTCTAGAGGTGTCTAGGGTGTACCTGGGAGTGTCTGAGGTTTGGCAGGTGTCTGAGGTGTACCTGGTGAGTGTCACAGGTGTACCTGGGGTGTCAGAGGTGTGCCTGGGGTGTCAGGGGTGTGCATGGGTGTCAGTGGGTACCTGGGAGTGTGATATGTGCCTGGGGTGTCTGGGGTGTACCTGGGAGTGTCAGAGGGTTTGCTTGGGGAGTGTCAGGGGTGTACCAGGGAATGTCAGTGGGTACCTGGGAGTGTCAGTGGTGTACCTGGGGTGTGGGGAGAGGTGTGCAGGGTATCAAGGTGTACACTGGGAGTATCAGAGGTGTACCTGGGAGCGTCAGGAGGTGTACTGGGAATTTGGCAAGGTGGTGTGCCTGGGGTGTGGAGGTCTACAGAGGAGTTTCAGAGGTGCACTTGGGAGTGTCAGAGGTGCACCTTGGAGTGTCTGAGGTGTACCTGGGAGTGTGTGGTGTACCTGGCAGTGTCTGGGAATTGTACCTGGCAGGGTGTCTGGGGTGTACCTTGCACTGTGTGGTGTGCCTGGGAGTGTCAGCGGTGCACCTGGGGTGAGGTGTATCAGGGGGTGAGAGAGGAGTACCTGGGAGTGTCAGGTGTGCCTGGGGTGTCAGGGTGTGCCTTGGGTGTCGGAGGTGTACCTGGGGTGTCAGAGGTGTGCCTGGGGTGTCAGAGGTGTGCCTGGGAGTGTTAGAGATATTGCCTGGGGTGTCAGAGGTGTATCTGCGAGTGGACGTGTACCTGGGAATGTGGGGGTGCCAGGGAATGTCAGTGGAGAACCTGGGAGTGTCAGAGATGCACTTGCGAGTGTCAGAGGTGCACCTTGGAGTGTCTGAGGTGTACCTGGGAGTGTCTGAGGTGTACTGGCGGTGATACAGGTGTGCCTGGCTGTGTCTGAGGTGTGCCTGGCGGTGTCGGCGGTGCATGGGAGTGTCTGGGGTGTGCCTGGGGAATGTCAGAGATGTGCCAGGTGTCGGAGGAATGCCTAGGAGTGTCTGGGGTGTGCCTGGGGTATCGGAGGTGTGCCTGGGAGTGTCAGGGAGTGTGCCTGGGGTGTCTGGGGTGTACCTGGCGGTGTCTGGGGTATGCCTGGCGGTGTCTGAGGTGTACCTGGCACTGTCAGCTGTGTACCTGGGAGTGTCAGCGTGCACCTGGGAGTATTAAGTGTATCAGGGAGTGACAGAGGAGTACTAGGAGTGTCAGAGTGTGCCGCAAGTGTCAGAGGTGTACCTGGGAGTATCGGAGGTGTCCTTGGGTGTCTGAGGTGTATCTGGGGTGTCAGAGATGTACTTGCAGGAGTGTCAGGGGTGTATCTGTGAGTGTTGGACGTGTACCTGGAAGTGTCAGAGGTGTACCAGGGAATGTCAGTGGAGAACCTGGGAGTGTCAGAGGTGTACCTGGGAGTGTCGGAGATGTGCCTGGGAGTGTCAGGGGTGTACCAGGGGTGGTGGGTACCTGGGAGTGTCAGAGGTGCACCTGGGAATGTCGAGATGGCCGCCTTGGAATGTCAGAGGTGTACCTGGCAGTGTCAATGACCTTGCCTGGGGTCAGAGGTGTGCTACCAGGAGTGATGAGGTGAACCTGGGAGTGTCTGAGGTGTGCAAGTGTCTAAGGTGTACCTGGGAGTGTCATAGGTTTACCTGGGTGTGTCAGAGATATACCTGGGAGTGTCGGGAGGTGTATCTGGGGTGTTGGACGTGTACCTGGGGTGTCAGAGGGTGTACGAGGAATGTCGGTGTAGTACCTGGGAGTGTCAGGAGGTGCTGCACCTGGGAGTTTCAGAGGTGTACAAGTGTCAAGTGTACCTGGGAATGTCAGAGGTGTGCCTGGGGTGTCAGAGGTGTACCTGGGAGTATCGGAGGTGTGCGAGTGTGAGAAGTGTTCTGGGAGTGTGCAGGGAGGGTGTACCTGGGGTGTCTGGGGTTTACCTGGGAGTGTCTGAGGTGTACCTGGTAGGGTGTCTGAAATTGTACCTGGGAAGTGTCAGAGTGTACCTGGGAGTGTCACGGGTGTACCATGGAGTGTCAGTGGGTATCTGGGGTGTGATAGAATTGTACCTGGGAGTGTCTTGGGTGTACCTGGGGTGTCAGAGGTGTACTGGGGTGTCGAGGGTGTACCAGGGAATGTCGGTGGAGTACCTGGGAGTGTCAGAGGTGTGCCTGGGAGTGTCAGAGGTGTGCCTGGGGAGTGTCAAGGTGTGCCTGGGGTGTCAAATTGTACCTTGGAGTGTCAGAGGTGTACCTGGGAGTGTCAGAGGTGTGCCTGGGAGTGTCAAAGGTGTACCTGGGAGTGTCAGAGGTGGCACATGGGAGTGTCGGAGGTGTACTAGGGGTGTCAGGGAGAACCAGGGGTGAAGAGGAATTGTACCTGAGGTGTCAGAGGTGCAGGAGTGTCTGAGGTGTTCTGGGAGTGTCAGAGATGTGCCAGGGAGTGTCAGAGGAATACCTAGGAGTGTCAGAGGTGTACCTGGGAGTATCGAGTGTGCCTGGGAGTGTCAGAGGTGTACACAGGGGTGTGATCGGTGTACCTGGGGTGTCAGGAGATATGCCTGGGGTGTCAGAGGTGTATCTGGGAGTGTGGACGTGTACCTGGGGGTATCAGAGGTGTACCAAGGAAGTCGGCGTAGTACCTGGAAGTGTCAGTGGTGCACCTGGGAGTTTCAGACAGTACCTGGGGTGTCCAAAGAGGTATACCTGGGAATGTCAGAGGTGTACCTGGGAGTGTCAGGGGTGTACCTGGGAGTGTTCGGAGGTGTACTTGCAGTGTGAAGTGTTCCTGGGGTGTCTGGGGTGTACCTGGGGTGTCTGGGGTTTGGGAGTGTCTGGGGTGTGCCTGGTGAGTGTCACAGGTGTACCTGGAGGTGTCAGAGGTGTGCCTGGGGTGTCGGGGGTGTACCATGGGTGTCAGGTGGGTGCCTGGGGTGTGAAATGTGTGCCTGGGGAGTGTCACAGGGGCTGTGCCTGGGGTGTGGGGTGTGCTTGGGGTGTCAGAGGGGTGTGCCAGGGGAATGTCAGTGGGTACCTGGGAGTGTCAGGAAGGTGTGCCTGGGAGTCAGGGGTGTGCCTGGGGTGTCAAGGTGTACCTGGGGTGTCAGAGGTGTACCTGGGGAGTATCGGAGGTGTCCCTTGGAGTGTCAGAGGTGTACCTGGGAGTGTTAGAGGTGTACCTGGAGTGTCAGAGATGTGCCTGGGAATGTCAGGAGGTGTATCTGGGAGTGTTGGACGTGTACCTGGGAGTGTCAGAGGTGTGCCAGGGGTGTCAGTGGAGACACTGTGGAGTGTCAGAGGTGTGCCTGGGAGTGTCGGGTGTACCTGGGGTGTCAGGGGTGTGCCAGGGTGTCGGTGGGTGCCTGGGGTGTCAGAGGTGTGGCTGGGGTGTCAGGATGTGCATGTGGAATGTCAGAGTGTACCTGGCAGTGTCAGTACTGGGGTCAGAGGTGGTAGCAGGGTGTCTGAGGTGGCGCAGGAGTGTCTGAGGTGTACCTGGGAGTGTCACAAGGTGGCCTGCAAGTGTCAGAAGTACAGAGTGTCACAGGAGGTACCTGGGAGTGTGGATGTGTCTGGGGTGAGAGGTGTACCTAGGAGTGTCTGAGGAATTGTGCCTGGGAGTGTCAGAGGTGTACCTGGCAGTGTCAGAGGTGTACCAGGGAATGTCAGTGGGTACCTGGGGAGTGTCAAAGGTATGCCTGGGAGTGTCAGAGGGTGTGCCTGGGAGTGTTAAGTGTACACAGGGTGTCAGAGGTGTACCTGGCATTGTCGGCGGTGTGCCTGGGAGTGTCGGCGGTGTGCCTGGAAGTGTGGGCGTGTATCAGGAGTGACAGAGATATGCCTGGGAGTGTGTCAGAGGTGTATCTGGGAGTGTTGGACGTGTACCTGGGAGTGTCAGAGGTGTACCAGGGAATGTCGGTGTAGTACCTGGGAGTGTCGGAAGTGCCTGGGGAGTTTCAGAGGTGTACCTGGGAGTGTCAGAGGTGTGCCTGGGAATGTCAGAGGTGTACCTGGGAGTGTCAGAGGTGTGCCTGGGAGTGTCGGAGGTGTGCTTGCAGAGATGTGAGGGTGTTCTGGGGTGTCTGGGGTGTACCTGGGGTGTCACAGGGTTTTGCTGGGGTGTGTCTGAGGTGTGCCTGGTGAGTGTCACAGGTGTACTTGCAAGTGTCAGAGGTGTACCTGGGAATGTATGCAGGTGTACCATGGAGTGTCAGTGGGTACCTGGGGGTGTGATAGAGGTGTACTGGGGTGTCTGGGGTGTACCTGGGAGTGTCAGAGGTGTACCTGGGAGTGTCTAAGGTGTACCTGGGAGTGTCGTAGGTTTACCTGGGTGTGTCAGAATATGCCTGGGAGTGTCAGAGGTGTATCTGGGAGTGTTGGACGTGTACCTGGGAGTGTCAGAGGTGTACGAGGGAATGTCAGTGTAGTACCTGGGGAGTGTCAGAGGTGCACCTGGGAGTTTCAGAGGTGTACCTGGGAGTGTCAGAGGTGTGTACCTGGGAATGTCAGAGGGGCAACCTGGGAGTGTCAGAGGTGTGCAGGGTATCAGGAGGTGTACTTGCAGTGTGAGAAGTGTTCCTGGGAGTGTCTGGGGTGTACCTGGGAGTGTGCAGGGTTTGCAGGGTGTCTGAGGTGTACCTGGTGAGGTCACAGGTGGCCCTGGGAGTGTCAGAGGTGTACCTGGGAGTGTCACGGGTGTACCATGGGTGTCAGTGGGCCTCTGGGAGTGTGATAAGTGTGCCTGGGAGTGTCTTGGGTGTGTGCTGGGGTGTCAGAGGTGTACCTGGGAGTGTCAGGGGTGTGCCAGGGAATGTCAGTGGTACCTGGGGTGTCAGAGGTGTACCTGGGGTGTCAGAGGTGTACCTGGGAGTGTCAAGGTGTGCCTGGGGTGTCCACAGGTGTACCTTGGGTGTCAAGGGTGTACCTGGGGTGTCAGGAGGTGTGCCTGGGAGTGTCAAGGTGTACCTGGGAGTGTCAGAGGAGGTGTACATGGGGTGTCGGAGGTGTGCCTAGAGGTGTGGGGAGAACCAGGGGTGAGGTGTACGCAAGGAATTGTCAGAGGTGCCAGGGGTGTCTGAGGTGTTCCTGGGGTGTCAGAGATGTGCAGGGAGTGTCAGAGGAATACCTAGGGTGTCAGAGGTGTGCCTGGGGTGTGGAGGTGTACTGGGAGTGTCAGAGGTGTGCCTGGGAGTGTGATCGGTGTGCCTGGGGTGTCGAGATATGCCTGGGAGTGTCAGAGGTGTATCTGGGAGTGTTGGACGTGTGCCTGGGGGTATCAGAGGTGTACCAGGAAGGTCGTGAGTACCTGGAAGTGTCAGTGGTGCACCTGGGAGTTTCAGACGTGTGCCTGGGGAGTGTCAGAGGTATGCCTGGGAATGTCAGGAGGTGTACACAAGTGTCAGAGGTGTACCTGGGAGTGTCGGGGTGTACTTGCAGTGTGAAGTGTTCCTGGGAGTGTCACAGAATTGTACCTGGGGTGTCTGGGGTTTTGCCTGGGAGTGTCTGAAATTGTACCTGGTGAGTGTCACAGGTGTGCCTGGAAGTGTCAGAGGTGTGCCTGGGAGTGTCAAGGGTGTGCCATGGGTGTCAGTGGGTGGGGTGTGAAATGTGTACCTGGGGTGTCTGGGGTGTACCAGGAGTGTCAGAGGTGTGCTTGGGGTGTCAGGGGTGTGCCAGGGGAATGTCAGTGGGTACCTGGGGTGTCAGGGTGTGCAGGTGTGGGTGTACCTGGGTGTCAAGGTGTACCTGGGGTGTCAGAGGTGTACCTGGGAGTATCCCGGAGGTGTCCCTTGGAGTGTCAGAGGTGTACCTGCAAGTGTTAGAGGTGTACCTGGGAGTGTCAGAGAGATGTACCTGGGAATGTCAGAGGTGTATCTCTGGGAGTGTTGGACGTGTGTGCCTGGGGAGTGTCGGAGGTGTACCCCAGGGGAATGTCAGTGGAGAACCTGTGAGTGTCAGTGTACCTGGGAGTGTCGGAGGTGTGCCTGGGAGTGTCGGGGTGTGCCAGGGGGTGTCAGTGGGTACCTGGGGGTGTCAGGAAGTGTGGCTGGGGTGTCAGGAGATGTGCATGGAATGTCAGAGGTGTACTTGCCTGGCAGTGTCAGCGATGTACCTGGGAGGAGTCAGAGGTGTGCGCAGGGTGTCTGAGGTGTGCCTGGGGTGTCTGAGGAGGTGTACCTGGGAGTGTCAAGGTGTACCTGGGAGTGTCAGAGAAGTACCAGGGAGTGTCACAGGAGTACCTGGGAGTGTGAGATGTGTATCTGGGAGTGTGAGAGGTGTACCTAGGAGTGTCTGAGGTGTGCCTGGGGTGTCAGGGGGTGTGCCTGGCGGTGTCAGGGGTGTGCCAGGGAATGTCAGTGGGTGCCTGGGAGTGTCAAGGTATGCTGGGAGTGTCAGGAGGTGTGCCTGGGGTGTTAGGGTGTACCTGGGAGTGTCAGAGGGTGTACCTGGCATTGTCAGCGGTATTGCCTGGGAGTGTCAGTGTACCTGGAAGTGTTAGACGTGTATCAGGGAGTGACAGAAGTGTACTGGGAGTGTCAAGAGGTGTCTGGGAGTGTTGGACGTGTACACAGGAGTGTCAAGAAGTGTACCAGGAATGTCAGTGTAGTACAGGGTGTCAGAGGAGATTGCCTGGGAGTTTCAGAGGGTGTACCTGGGAGTGTCAGAGGTGTACTGGGAATGTCAGAGGTGTACCTGGGAGTGTCAGAGGTGTGCCTGGGAGTGTCGGAGGTGTACTTGCGAGATGTGTTCCTGGGGTGTCTGGGGTGTACCTGGGGGTGTCTGGGGTTTGCAAGTGTCTGAGGTGTACCTGGTGAGTGTGCAGGTGTACTGGGAGTGTCAGAGGTGGTGTACCTGGGAATGTCACGGGTGTACCATGGAGTGTCAGTGGGTACCTGGGAGTGTGATAAGTGTACCTGGGAGTGTCTGGGGTGTACAGGAGTGTCAGAGAGTGTTACCTGGGAGTGTCAGGTGTACCAGGGAATGTCAGTGGGTACTGGGAGTGTCAGGTGTACTGCAAGTGTCAGGGTGTGCCTGGGAGTGTCAAAGGTGTACCTGGGGTGTCAGAGGTGTGCCTTCAGTGTCAGATGTGTACACCAGGGTGTCACAGGGTGTACGCAAGTGTCAAGGTGTGCAAGTCAGAGGTGTGCAGGAGTGTCAGGAGGTGTGCCTAGGGGGTGTCAGGGGAGACAGGAGGTGGAAGAGGTGTGCCTGGGAGTGTCAGAGGTGCAGCAGGGGAGTGTCTGAGAGGTGTTCCTGGGGTATGAGAGATGTGCAGGGGGTGTCAGAGGTGTACCTGGAGTGTGATCGGTGTACCTGGGAGTGTCAGAGATATGCCTGGGAGTGTCAGAGGAATGTATCTGGGGTGGACGTGTGGCTGGGAGTGTCAGAGGTGTACCCGGGAACGTCAGCGTAGTACCCTAGAGGTGTCATTGGTGCCTGGGGTTTCAGACGTGTGCCTGGGAGTGTCAGAGGTATGCCTGGGAATGTCAGAGGAATGTGCCTGGGGTGTCAGAGGTGTGCCTGGGAGTGTCGGGTGTGCTTGCGAGGTGTGAAGTGTTCTAGAGGTGTTTGGGGTGTACCTGGGGTGTCTGGGGTTTTGCCTTGGGTGTCTGAGGTGTGCCTGGTGAGTGCAGGTGGCAGGAGTGTCAGAGGAATTGCCTGGGAGTGTCAGGGGTGTACCATGGAGTGTCAGTGGGTACGCAAGTGTGATATGTGTACCTGACCTGGGAGTGTCTGGGGGTGTACCTGGGAGTGTCAGAGGTTTACTTGGGAGTGTCAGGGGTGCAGGGAATGTCAGTTGTTACACCCCTCACACACTGAACCACGCCATCTATTGTCCTGATCTACCCAGCACCACGAGCAACGCATCTAGGGACCCGAGTATGACTCGTCTTGATTCCTCCGAGGTTTCCTCTCTATCTGGTTGTTGCGTCACCTCCTCAGTCTTCTTTGTCAGCTCCAATTCGAGGAGAGAGCACTTGGCTCTGGGAGTGACCACAGGATCATCTATCCTCTAAACCTACGTGCAGTGACTACCTGCAAATCTACAATACTCAGCCTTACTCGTCAATCCATCTCAGCTCCTCTATAAGTACTATTATCTTGTATTAATTTCCCCAAGTCACTTTTGAGATTGTTTATGTTTATTAATATGTATATACTGTTAATGTTTAGGTTAAGTTTGGTTAAGAGGTAATTTATAAGCTGAATATTTTGTTAAAGGGATTTATGGTACTCTATTATATACAACAACTCGCATCCTTTGTCTACCTTTATAGTCGATTGTCTTTGTTTTTATTGTTGTTACCTGTTGGGATCTGGGAACGTATAACTATATTCTAAATCCCAACTCATCAGTGGAGTACCTGGAAGTGTCAGAGGTGTACCTGGGAGTGTCAAGGGGTGTACCAGGGAGTGTCAGTGGAGTACCTGGGAGTGTCAGGAGGTGTCCTGGGAGTGTCGGAGGTGTGCATGGAGTGTCAGAGGTGTACCTGGCAGTGTCAGCGGTGTACCTGGGAGTGTCAGAGGTGTGCCTGGGAGTGTCTGAGGTGTACCTGGGAGTGTCTGAGGTGTGCATTGGGAGTGTCTGAGGTGTACCTGGGGTGTCAGAGAAGTACCAGGGAGTGTCACAGGAGTACCTGGGAGTGTGAGGAGGTGTGCCTGGGGTGTGAGAGGTGTGCCTGGGGTGTCTGAGGTGTGCCTGGGAGTGTCAGAGGGTGTACCTGGGGTGTCTGAGGTGTACCTCAGTGTCTAAGGTGTACCTGGGGTGTCAGGGAGAACCAGGGGTGAAGGGTGTACCTGGGGTGTCAGAGGTGTACCAGGGGGTGTCTGAGGTGTTCATGGGAGTGTCAGAGATGTACCAGAGAGTGTCAGAGGAATACCTGGAGTGTCAGAGGTGTACCTGGGAGTGTCGGAGGTTTACCTGGGAGTGTCGGAGTTGTACCTGGGAGTGTCGGAGGTGTACCTGGGAGTGTGAGAAGTGTACCTGGGAGTGTCGGAGGTGTACCTGGGTGTCGGAGGTGTACCTGGGAGAGTCAGAGGTAATTTGGGAGTGTCAGAGGTGTACCTCGGATTGTCTCAGGTGTACCTGGCAGTGTCTGGAGGTACCTGGCAGAGTCAGCGGTGTACATGGGAGTGTCAGCGGTGTACCTGGGAATGTCAGAGATGTACCAGGGAGTGACAGAGGAATACCTAAGTGTGTCAGAGGTGTACCTGGGAGTATCGGAGGTGTACCTGGGAGTGTCAGAGGTGTACCTGGGAGTGTCTGAGGTGTACCTGGCATTGTCTGAGGTGTGCCTGGCAGTGTCTGAGGTGTACCTGGCACTATCAGGGGTGTACCTGGGAGTGTCAGCGGTGCACCTGGGAGTGTTAGAGGTGTATCAGGGAGTGACAGAGGAGTACCTAGGAGTGTCAGAGGTGTACCTGGGAGTGTCAGAGGTGTACCTGGGAGTGTCAGAGATGTACCTGGGAGTGTCAGAGGTGTACCTGGGAGTGTCAGAGTGTACATGGGGGTGTCAGAGGTGTACCTGGGGGTGTCAGAGATGTACCTGGGAGTGTCAGAGGTGTATCTGGGAGTGTTGGACGTGTACCTGGGAATGTCAGAGGTACCAGGGAATGTCAGTGGAGAACCTGGGAGTGTCAGGAGGTGTACCTAGGGAGGTCGGAGGTGTACCTGGGAGTGTCAGAGATGTACCTGGGAGTGTCAGAGGTGTATCTGGGAGTGTCAGAGATGTACCGGAGTGCTGTGAGGTGTATCTGGGAGTGTTGGACGGTACCTGGGAGCGTCAGAGGTGTACCAGGGAATGTCAGTGGAGAACCTGGGAGTGTCAGAGGTGTACCTGGGAGTGTCTGAGGTGTACCTGGGAGTGTCTAAGGTGTACCTGGGAGGTCAGAGAAGCACCAGGGAGTGTCATGCCCTGGGAGGAGGATGTGTACCTGGGGGAGAGGTGTACCTAGGGAGTGTCTGAGGTGTACCTGGGAGTGAGAGGGTGTACCTAGGAGTGTCTGAGGTGTACCTGGGAGGTCAGAGGTGTACCTGGGAGTGTCAAAGATGTACCTGGGAGTGTCAGAGATGTACCAGGGAGGTCAGACGAATCTAGGAGTGTCAGAGGTGTACCTGGGAGTATCGGAGGTGTACCTGGGAGTGTCAGAGGTGTACCTGGGAGTGTCAGAGGTGTACCTGGGAGTGTCAAAGGTACCTGGGGAGTGTCAGAGGTGTACCTGGGAGTGTCGGAGGTGTACCTGGGAGTATAAGGTAGTGTACCTGGGAGTGTCGGAGGTGTACCTGGGAGTGTCGGAGGTGTACCTGGGAGTGTCAGAGGTGTACTTGGGAGTGTTAGAGGTGTACCTGCGAATGTCAGCGGTGTACCTGGGAGGTCTGAGGTGTACCTGGGAGGTCAGAGGTGCCTGGGAGGTCAGAGGTGCACTTGGGAGGCAGAGGTGCACCTTGGAGTGTCTGAGGTGTACCTGGGAGTGTCTGAGCTGTACCTGGCAGTGTCTGAGGTGTACCTGGGAGTAATGAGGTGTGCCTGGGAGTGTCAAAGGTGTACCTGGGAGGTCAGGTGTACCTGGGATTGTCAGAGATATACCTGGGAGTGTCAGAGGTGTATCTGGGAGTGTTGGACGTGTACCTGGGAGTGTCAGAGGTGTACCAGGGAATGTCAGTGGAGTACCTGGGAGTGTCAGAGGTGCACTTGGGAGTGTCAGAGGTGCACCTGGAGTGTCTGAGGTGACCTGGGAGTGCTGAGGTGTACCTGGCAGTGTCTGAGGTGTACCTGGCAGTGTCTGAGGTGTACCTGGGGAGGTCAGCGGTGCACCTGGGAGTGTTAGAGGTGTATCAGGAGTGACAGAGGAGTACCTAGGAGTGTCAGAGGTGTACCTGGGAGGTCAGAGGTGTATCTGGGAGTGTTGGATGTACCTGGGAATGTCAGAGGTACCAGGGAATGTCAGTGGAGAACCTGGGAGGTGTGAGAGGTGTACCTGGGAGGTCGGAGTGACCTGGGAGTGTCAGGGGTGTACCAGGGAGGTCAGTGGAGTACCTGGAGTGTCAGAGGTGTACCTGGGAGTGCGGAGATGTACATGGAATTTCAGAGGTGTACCTGGCAGTGTCAGCGATGTACCTGGGAGGGTCAGAGGTGTGCCTGGGAGTGACTCAGGTGTACCTGGGAGTGTCTGAGGTGTACCTGGGAGGTCTATGTACCTGGGAGTGTCAGAGAAATACCAGGGAGTGTCACAGGAGTACCTGGGAGGTGTGAGATGTGTACCTGGGAGGTGAGGGGTGTACCTGAGTGTCTGAGGTGTACCTGAGAGTGTCAGAGGTGTACCTGGGAGTGTCAGAGATGTACCTGTAGTGTCAGAGATGTACCAGGGAGTGTCACAGGAATACCTAGGAGTGTCAAAGGTGTACCTGGGAGTATCGTAGTTGTTCCTGGGAGTGTCAGAGGTGTACCTGGGAGTGTCAGAGGTGTACCTCGAGTGTCAAGGTGTACCTGGGAGTGTCAGAGGTGTACCTGGGAGTGTCGGAGGTGTACCTGGGAGTATAACGTAGCAAACCTGGGAGGTTTGGAGGTGTACCTGGGAGTGTCGGAGGTGTACCTGGGAGTGTCTGAGGTGCACTTGGGAGTGTCAGAGGTGTACCTGGGATCACCGGTGTACCTGGGAGTGTCTGAGGGTGCACCTGGGAGTGTCAGAGGTGTGCCTGGGAGTGTCAGAGGTGCACTGGGAGTGTCAGAGGTGCACCTTGGAGTGTCTGAGGTGCACCTGGGAGTGTCTGAGGTGTACCTGGCAGTGTCAGAGGTGTACCTGGGAGTATCGGAGGTGTACCTGGGAGTGTCTGTACTGGGGTGTCAGAGGTGTACCTGGGAGTGTCAGAGATGTACCTGGGAGGTCAGAGGTGTATCTGGGAGTGTTGGACGTGTGCCTGGGAATGTCAGAGGTGTACCAGGGAATGCCAGTGGAGAACCTGGGAGTGTCAGGAGGTACCTGGGGAGGTCGGAGGTAGCTGGGAGTGTCAGGGGTGTACCAGGAGTGTCAGTGGAGTACCTGGGAGTGTCAGAGGTGTAGCTGGCAGTGTCGGAGGTGTACATGGAGTGTCAGAGGTGTACCGGCAGTGTCATGTACCTGGGAGTGTCAGAGGTGCCTGGGAGTGTCTGAGGTGTACCTGGGAGTGTCTGAGGTGTACCTGGGAGTGTCTGAGGTGTACCTGGGAGTGTCAGAGAAGACCAGGGAGGTCACAGGAGCACCTGGGAGTGTCAGAGGTGTGCCTGGGAGTGTCTGAGGTGTACCTGGAAGTGTCTGAGGTGTACCTGGGAGTGTCTGAGGTGACCTGGGAGTGTCAGAGAAGTACCCAGGAGTGTCACAGGAGTACCTGGGAGTGTGAGAGGTGTACCTGGGAGTGTGAGAGAGGTGTACCTAGGGAGTGTCTGAGGTGTACCTGGGAGGTCAGAGGTACCTTGGAGGTCTGAGGTGCACCGAGTGTCTGAGGTGTACCGGGTGTCAGGGGAGAACCAGGGGAGGAAAGAGGTGTACCTGGGAGGTCAGAGGTGTACCAGGGAGTGTCAGAGGTGTTCATGGGGAGGTCAGAGATGTACCAGAGAGTGTCAGAGGAATACCTAGGAGTGTCAGAGGTGTACCTGGGAGTGCCAGATACCTGGGAGTATCGGAGGTTTACCTGGGAGTGTCGGAGTTGAACCTGGGAGTGTCGGAGGTGTACCTGGGAGTGTGAGAAGTGTCCCTGGGCGTGTCGGAGGTGTACCTGGGAGTGTCGGAGGTACCTGGGAGAGTCAGAGGTGTACTTGGGAGGGTCAGAGGTGTACCTGAGTGTCTCTGTGCCTGGCAGTGTCTCAGGTGTACCTGGCAGGTCAGCGGTGTACATGAGTGTCACAGTACCTGGGAATGTCAGAGATGTACCAGGGAGGACAGAGGAACCTAGGAGTGTCAGAGGTGTACCTGGGGTATCGGAGGTGTACCTGGGAATGTCAGGAGTGTACCTGGGAGTGTCTGAGGTGTACCTGGCATTGTCCGAGGTGTGCCTGGCAGTGTCTGGAGGTGTACCTGGCACTATCAGCGGTGTGACCTGGGAGGTCGCGGTGCACCTGGGAGTGTTAGAGGTGTATCAGGAGTGACAGAGGAGTACCTAGAGTGTCAGAGGTGTACCTGGGAGGTCAGGAGGTGTACCTGGGAGTGTCAGAGATGTACCTGGGAGGTCAGGAGGTGTACCTGGGAGTGTCAGAGGTGTACTGGGGGTGTAAGAGGTGTATCTGGGAGGCCAGATGTACCTGGGAGTGTCAGAGGTGTATCTGGGAGTGTTGGACGTGTACCTGGGAGCGTCAGAGGTGTACCAGGGAATGTCAGTGAGAACCTGGGAGTGTCAGAGGTGTACCTGGGAGTGTCTGAGGTGTACCTGGGAGTGTCTGGTGTACCTGGGAGTGTCAGAGAAGTACCAGGAGGTGTCACAGAGTACCTGGGAGGTGAGGATGTGACCTGGGAGTGACAGAGGAGTACCTAGGAGTGTCAGAGGTGTACCTGGGAGTGTCAGAGGTGTACCTGGGAGCACGGAGGTGTACCTGGGAGTGTGAGGTGTACTGGGGTGTCAGAGGTGTACCTGGAGTGTCAGAGATGTACCTGGGAGTGTCAGAGGTGTGTATCTGGGAGTGTTGAATGTACCTGAATGTCAGGGGTGTACAGGGAATGTCAGTGGAGAACCTGGGAGTGTCGAGGGGTGGTACCTGGGAGTGTCGGAGGTACCTGGGAGGCCAGGGGTGTACCAGGAGGTCAATGGAGTACCTGGGAGGTCAGGAGGTGTACCTGGGAGTGTCGGAGATGTAACATGGAATTTCAGAGGTGTACCTGGCAGTGTCAGCGATGTACCTGGGAGGGTCAGAGATGTGCCTGGGAGTGACTGAGGTGTACCTGGGAGTGTCTGAGGTGTACCTGGGAGTGTCTAAGGTGTACCTGGGAGTGTCAGAGAATACCAGGAGTGTCACAGGAGTACCTGGGAGTGTGAGATGTGTACCTGGGAGTGTGAGAGGTGTACCTGGGAGTGTCAGATGTACCTGGGAGTATCAGAGATGTACCAGGGAGTGTCAGAGGGAATACCTAGGAGGCCAGAGGTGTACCTGGGAGTATCGGAGGTGTACCTGGGAGTGTCAGAGGTGCAATTTGGGAGGTCAGAGGTACCTGGGAGTCTCAGCGGTGTACCTGGGAGTGTCAGAGATGTACCTGGGAGTGTCATGGTGTACCTGGGAGTGTTTGAGGTGTACCTAGTGTCAGAGGTGTACCTGGGAGTCTCAGAGGTGTACCTGGGAGTGTCAGAGGTGTACCTGTGTCGGAGGTGTATTTGCGAGGGAGAAGTGTTCTGGAGGTCTGGGTGTACCTGGGAGTGTCTGGGGTGTACCTGGGAGTGTCTGAGGTTTACCTGGGAGTGTCGGAGTTGTACCTGGGAGTGTCGGAGGTGTACCTGGGATTGTGAGAAGTGTACCTGTGAGTGTCGGAGGTGTACCTGGGAGTGTCGGAGGTGTACCTGGGAGAGTCAGAGGTGTACTTGGGAGTGTCAGAGGTGTACCTGGGAGTGTCAGCGGTGTACCTGGGAGTGTCTGAGGTGTACCAGTGTCAGAGGTGTCTTGGGAGTGTCACAGGAGTACCTGGGAGTGTGTGAGAGGTGCACCTGGGAGTGTGAGGTACCCAGGAGTGCCTGAGGTGTACCTGGGAGTGTCAGAGGTGTACCTTGGAGTATCTGAGGTGTACCTCGAGTGTCTGAGGTGTACCTGGGGGTGTCAGGGGAGAACCAGGGAGTGAAAGAGGTGTACCTGGGAGTGTCAGAGGTGTACCAGGGAATGTCTGAGGTGTTCATGGGAGTGTCAGAGATGTACCAGAGAGTGTCAGAGGAATACCTAGGAGTGTCAGAGGTGTACCTGGGAGTGTCAGAGGTGTACCTAGGAGTATCGGAGGTTTACCTGGGAGTGTCGGAGTTGAACCTGGGAGTGTCGGAGGTGTACCTGGGAGGTGGAGAAGTGTACCTGGGAGTGTCGGAGGTGTACCTGGGAGTGTCGGAGGTGCACCTGGGAGAGTCAGAGGTGTACTTGGGAGTGTCAGAGGTGTACCTAGGAGTGTCTCAGGTGTACCTGGCAGTGTCTGAGGTGTACCTGGCAGTGTCAGCGGTGTACATGGGAGTGTCAAGTGTACCTGGGAATGTCAGAGATGTAGCAGGGAGTGAGAGTGGAATACCTAGGAGTGTCAGAGGTGTACCTGGGGGTATCGGAGGTGTACCTGGGAGTGTCAGAGGTGTACCTGGGAGTGTCTGAGGTGTACCTGGCATTGTCTGGGGTGTGCCTGGCAGTGTCTGAGGTGTACCTGGAACTATCAGCGGTGTACCTGGGAGTGTCATGGTGCACCTGGGAGTGTTAGAGGTGTATGAGGGAGTGACAGAGGAGTACCTAGGAGTGTCAGAGGTGTACCTGGGAGTGTCAGAGGTGTACCTGGTAGTGTCAGAGATGTACCTGGGAGTGTCAGAGGTGTACCTGGGAGTGTCAGAGGTGTACCTGGGGGTGTCAGGAGGTATACCTGGGAGGCTCAGAGATGTACCTGGGAGTGTCAGAGGTGTATCTTGGAGTGTTGGACGTGTACCTGGGAATGTCAGAGGTGTACCAGGGAATGTCAGAGAACCTGGGAGTGTGAGAGGTACCTAGGGAGTGCCTGAGGTGTACCTGGGAGTGTCAGAGGTGTACCTGGGAGGGTCAGAGATGTACCTGGGAGGGTCAGAGATGTACCAGGGAGTCAGAGGAATACCTAGGAGTGTCAGAGGTGTACCTGGGAGCACGGGAGGTGTACCTGGGAGTGTCAGAGGTGTACCTGGGAGGGTCAGAGGTGTGCCTGGGAGGACTGAGGCACTGGGAGTGTCTGAGGTGTACCTGGGAGTGTCTAAGGTGTACCTGGGAGTGTCAGAGAAACAACAGGAGTCTACAGGAGAAACCTGGGAGTGTGTGAGATGTGTACCTGGCAGTGTGAGAGGTGTACCCAGGAGTGTCTGAGTGTACCTGAGTGTGGAGGTGTACCTGAGTGTCAGAGATGTACCTGGGAGGTCAGAGATGTACCAGGGAGTGTCAGAGGAATACCAAGGAGTGTCAGAGGTGTACCTGGGAGTATCGGAGGTGTACCTGGGAGTGTCAGAGGTGTACCTGGGAGTGTCAGAGATGTACCTGGGAGGTCAGAGATGTACCAGGGAGTGTCAGAGGAAAACCTAGGAGTCAGAGGTGTACCTGGGAGTATCGGAGGTGTACCTGGGAGTGTCAGAGGTGTACCTGGAGGTCAAGGTGTACCTGGTGTCAGAGGTGTACCTGGTGTCAGAGGTGTACCTGGGAGGTCGGAGGTGTACCTGGGAGCATGGGTAGTGACCTGGGAGTGCGGAGGTGTACCTGGGAGGTCGAGGCCTGGGAGTGTCAGAGGTGTACTTGGGAGTGTCAGAGGTGTACCTGGAGTGTCAGCGGTGTACCTGGGAGTGTCTGAGGTGTACCTGGGAGTGTCAGAGGTGTGCCTGGGAGGTCAGAGGTGCACTTGGGAGTGCAGAGGTGCACCTGAGTGTCTGAGGTGTACCTGAGAGTGTCTGAGGTGTACCTGGCAGTGTCTGAGGTGTACCTGGGAGTGTCAGAGGTGTACCTGGGAGTCTATAGGTGTACCTGGCATTGTCAGAGATTTACCTGGGAGTGTCAGAGGTGTATCTGGGTGTGTTGACGTACCTGGGAGTGTCAGAGGTGTACCAGGGAATGTCAGTGGAGCACCTGGGAGTGTCAGAGGCACTTGGGAGTGTCAGAGGTGCAACCTGGAGTGTCTGAGGTGTTCCTGGGAGGTCTGAGGTGAACTTGGCAGTGTCTGAGGTGTACCTGGCAGTGTCTGAGGTGTACCTGGCACTGTTAGCGGTGTACCTGGGAGGTCAGCGGTGCACCTGGGAGGTTAGAGGTGTATCAGGGAGTGACAGAGGAGTACCTAGGAGTGTCAGGAGGTGTACCTGGGAGTGCAGAGGGTGTACCTGGGAGTATCGGAGGTGTACTGGGGTGTCAGAGGTGTGCCTGGGGTGTCAGAGGTGTACCTGGGAGTGTCAGAGATGTACCTGGAGTGTCAGAGGTGTATCTGGGAGTGTTGGACGGGTACCTGGGAATGTCAGAGGTGTACCAGGGAATGTCAGTGGAGAACCTGGGAGTGTCAGAGGTGTACCTGGGAGTGTCGGAGGTACCTGGGAGTGTCAGGGGTGTACCAGGGAGGTCAGTGGGCACCTGGGAGTGTCAGAGGTACCTGGGAGTGTCGGAGATGCACATGGAATTTCAGAGGTGTACCTGGCAGTGTCAGCGATGTACCTGGGAGGTCAGAGATGCCTGGGAGTGTCTGAGGTGTACCTGGGAGTGTCTAAGGTGTACCTGGGAGGCAGAGAAATACCAGAGAGTGTCACAGGAGTACCTGGGAGTGTGAGATGTGCCTGGAGTGTGGAGAGGTGTACCTGGGAGTGTCAGAGATGTACCTGGGAGTGTCAGAGATGCCAGGGAGTGTCAGAGGAATACCTAGGAGGTCAGAGGTGTACCTGGGAGTATCGGAGGTGTACCTGGGAGTGTCAGAGTTGTACTTGGGAGTGTCAGAGGTGTACCTGGGAATGTCAGTGGAGTACTTGGGAGTGTCAGAGATGTACCTGGGAGTGTCAGTGTGACCTGGGAGTGTTTGAGGTGTACCTGGT
>NW_024746374.1:0-4619 GCF_018991925.1 Homarus americanus | reverse complement strand
CACACACCTCACATAACACTCTCACCTGACACATACCTCACATAACACTGTTAACTGACACACACCTCACATAATACTATTACCTGACACACACACCTCACATAACACTATCGCCTGACACACACCTCACATAACACTATCACATGACACACACCTCACCTAACACTATCACCTGACACACACCTCACATAACTCTATCACCTGACACACACCTCATATAACACTATCACAAGACACACACCTCATATAACACTATCACCTGACACACGCCTGACATAACACGATTACCTGACACACACCTCACATAACGCTACATAACCCTATCACCTGACACATACCTCATATAACACTATCACATGACACACACCACATGCTAACACTCATCACCTGACACACACACACCTCACAACACTATCACCTGACACACACTTCACATAACACTATCACCTGACACATACCTCATATAACACTATCACATGACACACACCTCATATAACACAATCACATGACACACACCTCACATAACACTATCACCTGACACACACCTCACATAACACTATCACCTGACACACACATCAAAAAACAATATTTTCTGACATACACCTCACATAACCCTATCACCTGACACACACCTCACATAATACTATCACCTGACACACACCTCACATAACAATATCACCTGACACACACTTCACATAACACTATCACCTGACACACACCTCACATAGCACTATCACCTGACACACACCTCACATAACACTATCACCTGACACACACCTCACATAAAAATATCACTTGACTCTCATAGCACATAACACTATTACCTGACACACACACCTAAGATAACACTATCACCTGACACACACCTCACATAACAATATCACCTGACACACACCTCATATAACACTATCACAAGACACACACCTCATACAACACTATCACCTGGCACACGCCTCACATAACACGATTACCTGACACACACCTCACATAACGCTACATAACACTATCACCTGACACATACCTCATATAACACTATCACATGGCACACACCTCACATAACACTATTACCTGACACACACCTCACATAACACTATCATCTGACACACACCTCACATAACACTATCACCTGAAACACACCTCACATAACACTATCACCAGACACACATCACATAACACTCTCACCTTTCACACACCTCACATAACACTATCACCTGACACACACCTCACATAACACTATCATCTGCCACACACATTATAAAAAAATATTATCTGACATACACCTCACACAACACTTTCTCCTGACTCACACATCATATAACACTCTTACCTGACACACACCTCACATAACACTATTACCTGACACACAAATCATATAACAATATCACCTGACACACACCTCACATAACACTATCACCTGACACCCATCTCACATAACAATAACACCTGACACGCACTTCACATAACACTATCACCTGGCTTATACCTCACATAAAACTAACACCTGACACACACCTCACATAACACTATCACCTGAGACACACCTCACATAACACTATCACCTGACTCACACCTCACATAACACTATCACCTGACACACGCCTCACATAACTCTATCACCTGACACACACCTCACATATCACTATCACCTGACTCACACATCACATAACACTATCACCTGACACACACCTCACATAACAATGTCACCTGACATGCATACATCAAAAACACTATCACCTGACACACACACCTCACGCAACAATATCACCCGACACATATACACTCTATAAAACACTCATTATCTGACACACACCCCACATAACACCATCAATCTGAGACTCCACACTCACATAACACCACCTGACCTACACCCCACATATGATTATCACCTGCACACACCTTCACATAACACCACAAAGGCCACATCACATAACACCATCAACGCTGATACACACTTCACATCACACCATGATCTGCCACACAATAACTCACATCACACCATTACCTGACACACACCTCACATAACTATATCACCTGACACACACCTCACATAACACTATTACTTGACACACACCTCACATAACACTATCACCTGACACACACATCACATAACACTCTTACCTGACACACACCTCACATAACACTATTACCTGACACACACACCTCACATAACACTATCACCTGACACACACCTCACATAACAATATCACCCGACACGCACCTCATACAACACTATCACCTAACACACGCCTCACATAACACGATTACGTGACACAAACCTCACATAACGCTAAATAACACTATCACCTGACACATACCTCATATAACACTATCATATGACACACACCTCACATAACATTATCACCTGACACACACCTCACATATCACTATCACCTGACTCACACATCACAAAACACTATCACCTGACACATCATAAAACACTATCACCTGACACACACTCACACATAACAATATCTACCTGACACGGCAAATAAAAACACTATCACCTGGGACATACACACCTCACGTAACAATATCAACACACATATACATCATAAAACACTAATATCTAGACACACACTCCTCACATAAATACCATCACCTTGACTCACACCAGAGCAATACCATCACCTGACACACACCTCACAAAACACTATCAATTGACACACACATCATAAAACAATATTATTCTGACATACACCTCACATAAAACCATCTCCTGACCTCACACATCATAACAACATCGCCCGACACACATCTCACATACAACACCACACCTGACACACCTCACATAACACTATCACCTGACACACACCTCCATAACACAATCACCTGGACACACACCACATAACACTATCACCTGACACACATCATAAAACAATATTATCTGACATACACCTCACATAACACTATCTCCTGACTCACACATCGTATAACACTCTTACCTGACACACACCTCACATAACAATATTACCTGACACACAAATCATATAACACTATCACCAGACACACACCTCACATAATACTATCACCTGACACCCATCTCACATAACAATATCACCTGACACACACTTCACATAACACTATTACCTGACACACACCTCACATAACACTATCACCTGACACACACCTCACATAATACAATCACCTGACACACACCTCACATAACACTATCACCTGACACACACATCATAAAACAATATTATCTGACATACACCTCACATAACACTATCACCTGACACACACATCATAAAACAATATTATGTGACATACACCTCACATAACACTATCTCCTCACTCACACATCATATAACAATATCACCTGACACACACCTCACATAACACTATTACCTGACACACACCTCACATAACACTATCACCTGACACACACCTCACATAACACTATTACCTGACACACAAATCATATAACACTATCACCTGACTCACACCTCACATAGCACTATCACCTGACACACACCTCACATAACACTATCACCTGGCACACACCTCACATACCACCATCGCCAGACACATATCACATAATACTATCACCTGACACACACCTCACATCACACTATGATCTGCCACACACACCTCACATAACACTATCACCTGGCACACACCTCACATAACAATATCACCTGACATGCATACATCAAAAAACACTATCACCTGACACACACCTCATATAACACTATCACCTGACACACGCCTCACATAACATGATTACCTGACACACACCTCACATAACGCTACATAACACTATCACCTGACACATACCTCATTTAACACTATCACATGACACACACCTCACATAACACTATCACCTGACACACACCTCACATAACACTACTATCACCTTGACACACACTTCACATAACACTATGACCTGACACACACTATAAAACACTACATCTGACGTACCTCACATATCACTCATCACCTGTTCACACCACATAACACCATCACCTGACACACACCTCACAACATCACCTGAGCCTACAAGACTCAAAAACACATCACCTGACACACACCTCACGTAACAATATCACTCCGACACACATATACACTATAAACACTCACATCTGACACACCACATAACACTAATACCTGACACACACCTCACATAACACTATCACCTGACACACATCATAAAACACTATTATCTGACACACACCTCACATATCACTATCACCTGACACACACCTCACATAACACTATCACCTGACTCACACCTCACATAACACTCTCACCTGACACACACCTCACATAACACTATCACCTGGCACACACCTCACATACCACCATCGCCAGACACATATCACATAATACTATCACCTGACACACCTCACATCACACTATGATCTGCCACACACACCTCACATAACACTATCACCTGGCACACACCTCACATAACAATATCACCTGACATGCTTACTTCAAAAAACACTATCACCTGACACACACCTCATATAACACTATCACCTGACACATGCCTCACAGAACATGATTACCTGACACATACCTCACATAACGCTACATAACACTATCACCTGACACATACCTCATTTAACACTATCACATGACACACACCTCACATAACACTATCACCTGACACACAC
>NW_024746373.1:0-1409 GCF_018991925.1 Homarus americanus | reverse complement strand
GTACAGCACCTATGAGACACAGTCGTAACTTAACAAGGGTACAGCTCCTATGAGACACAGCCGTAACTTAACAAGAGTACAGCACCTATGAGACACAGCCGTAACTTAACAAGGGTACAGCACCTATGAGACACAGCCGTAACTTAACAAGAGTACAGCACCTATGAGACACAGCCGTAACTTAACAAGGGTACAGCTCCTATGAGACACAGCCGTAACTTAACAAGGGTACAGCACCTATGAGACACAGCACAACAACAGGGTACAGCCCTATGAGACACAGCCGTAACCAACAAAGTGCACCTATGAGACACAGCCGTAACTTAACAAGGGTACAGCACCTATGAGACACAGCCGTAACTTAACAAGGGTACAGCTCCTATGAGACACAGCCGTAACTTAACAAGGGTACAGCACCTATAGACACAGCCAACTTAACAAGGGTACAGCACCTATGGACACAGCACTTAACAAGGGTACAGCACCTATGAGACACAGCAATACAAGCAGCCCTATGAGACACAGCTGTAATTAACAAGGTGCAGCACCTGAGAGACAGCCGTAACTTAACAAGGTACAGCACCTATGAGACACAGCCGTAACCATACAGCCCGAGACACAGCGCACTTAACAAGGGTACAGCACCTATGAGACACAGTCAACTTAACAAGGGTACAGCACCTATGAGACACAGCTGTAACTTAACAAGGGTACAGCACCTATGAGACACAGCCGTAACTTAACAAGGGTACAGCACCTATGAGACAGTCAACTTAACAAGGGTACAGTTCCAGAGACACAGCCGTAACTTAACAAGGGTACAGCACCTATGAGACACAGCTGTAACTTAACAAGGGTACAGCACCTATGAGACACAGCCGTAACTTAACAAGGGTACAGCACCTATGAGACACAGCCGTAACTTAACAAGGGTACAGCCCTATGAGACACAGCCAACTTAACAAGGGTACAGCACCTATGAGACAGCTGTAACTTAACAAGGGCAGCACCTATGAGACACAGTCGAACTTAACAAGGGTACAGCTCTATGAGACACAGCCGTAACTTAACAAGGGTACAGCACCTATGAGACACAGCCGTAACTTAACAAGGGTACAGCCTATGAGACACAGCTGTAACTTAACAAGGGTACAGCACCTATGAGAACACAGCCGTAACTTCAACAAGGGTACAGCACCTATGAGACACAGCTGCACTAACAAGGTACAGCACCTATGAGACACAGTCACTTAACAAGGGTACAGCACCTATGAGACACAGCCGTAACTTAACAAGGGTACAGCACCTATGAGACACAGCTGTAATCTTAACAAGGGTACAGCACCTATGAGACACAGCTAATCTCTAACAAGGGTACACCTATGAGACACAGCCGTAACTTAACAAGG
>NW_024746372.1:0-12606 GCF_018991925.1 Homarus americanus | reverse complement strand
TATCTCTTTTGTTCTTTCAGCCCCATCGGTTCTGTTCTTTTCCATCCTTGTGTCCATCTTTTTCTTTGTTCCACGAACACAGGTAGCACGCTACGAAGTGCTCAGCAGCCTCATGGCACACATGGTATGACACACAAACACAAGCAACACAAGCAAAGCACACACAAGTCAACACCAGGCTTCAGCAGAACACAACCAGGAAGTCAATCATTACCTGGTGTCATAATCAAACACATCAGGGTCGGGTAGGAACACACCAGCACCCGGTGTGTTGTACTGCGCTGTGTGTTGAGCTGGTGTGTTGACCTGGTGCTGGTGTGTTGTACTGGTGTGTTGACCTGGTGTGTGCTGACCCGGTGCTGGTGTGCTGACCTGGTGTGTTGACCTGGTGTGTTGTACTGGTGCTGGTGTTGACCTGGTGTGTTGACCTGGTGTGTTGGGTACTGGTGCTAGTGTGTTGGGTTCTGGTGTGTTGACCTGGTGTGTTGCACTGGTGCTGGTGTGTTGACCTGGTGTGTTGTACTGTTGTGTTGCACTGAAAAGGACCTGCAAGGACCTGGTGCTGTGTGTGTGCTGACCCGGTGTGTTGACCTGTGTTGTACTGGTGCTGGTGTGTTGACCTGTGTTGAGCTGGTGTTGTACTGGTGCTGGGTAAAAGCGACCTCGTGTGCCGACCTGGTGCTGGTGTGCTGACCCGGTGTGTTGACCTGCGTTAAAATACCGGTGCTGCCGTGTTGAGCCGGTGTGCCGGACCTGGTGCTGGTGTGTTGAGCCGGTGTGTTGACCCGGTGTGTTGAGCTGGTGTGTTGATCTGCGTGTTGACCCGGTGTGCTGGGACCTGGTGTGTTGGTACTGCGTGTTGACCCGGTGCCGGTGCGCGGACCTGGTAAGCGAGCTGGTGTGTTGACCCGGTGCTGCGTGCTGACCTCGGTCGTACAGCATATATCGTAGGCGCGATGTTGCACAGCGTGTCGCGTTCACTCTGGTATAGAATGTTGTCTGGAGACAATACCAGACGCGCCAGTATCTGTACTGGTTCGTGACGCAAACACGCCTGGATATCCCCTGAACTTCCCCTGGTCACAACACTTGTTCGTTAGGTCGTTGCACAAGCCGTCGCGACACCAGTGTCAAGCACAGAAGGGTTTGCGATGAACATGGCCGTCACATCGCCAGTGCAAGTTAATCGGATAATGTGTTTAAGAGGAACTTCCCCTGGTCTTAAGAGCATCCACGTCTCGGGGTTAAGCAAGGTTATCGGTCAACACGTCAGGTGTAACTGACGCTCACCAAGGACAGTTCACGACGACAGGAACTAGGACGTGGCGCCACACACGTCAAACAGACCCCGTGACGCTCCTTCGAGGTTTCTAAATCAAAGGCTTTGATATAGTGCTATGTTCTATTATCTTTTATAACATGTACACACATTGTTCAACGGCAGCTGTGTTCACGAAAATGTTCAAGATGCTGATAAAAAATAATGGTAAAGGTAAAGAAAAAGAGAGACGACACACAGAGGAAAGAAGGTGAGACACAGGATGAGTAAGAATAAATTATTGATGGAAACAGAGAGTAAAAGAAACAAAGAAAGAAGAGATAAGAGAGGAGGTGAAATGATAAGAGAGGAGGTGCAACATGATAAGAGAGAGGAGGAGGAATATGATAAGAGAGGAGGTGTATGGGCGATAAGAGAGGGGTGGTGTATATGATAAGAGAGGAGGTGGTGAAATATGATAAGAGAGGAGGTGGTGAAATATGATAAGAGAGGAGGTGGGTGAATATGATAAGAGAGGAGTAAATAAGGATAAGAGAGGAGGTAAATGGGATGATAAGAGAGGGGTGTGAACATGCACGTAAAGAGGGGTGGTGAAATAAGGATAAGAGAGGAGGTGTACATGACAAGAGAGGGGTGGTGGAATATGATAAGAAAGAGGGGGTGATAAGAGAGGAGGTGGGTGTACAAGGATAAGAGAGAGGTGAATATGACAAGAGAGGAGGTTGTGTAAGGATAAGAGAGGGGGTGGGTGAAATATGATAAGAGAGGAGGTAAGAACATGATAAGAGAGGAGGTAAAGCATGATAAGAGAGGTGGGGAACATGGATAAGAGAGGAGGTGGTGAACATGATAAGAGAGGAGGTGAAATATGATAAGAGAAAAGATAGGTGAACATGACAAGAGAGGGGTAAAGAGGCAGCCTGTAGAGCAATGGTACAGCCGCCAATTGGTGGCGCCACTGCCAGGCATAAGAAATGGTTGAGAGGCGTGTAGGTGTTTGCAACAGATGCACAGAGGCATGACAGAGAGGTTGATGACCTGTGTCACGTCTTGGGATGTCAAGTGCTACTGCAGGAAAAATGTTAAAAAAGATCAAATAAGCTAGTGTTGAGGAAACGTAAAACTGCAAAGTTCTAGACAATGCTCAACAGTTAAGACATCGCTATCACCCGCCGACGTAACAGTCGGTGAGCAAGACCAGGTAGGGGCAATAAATTACCAACACAAGGAATCATCTTGACTCTCAATAGTCAAAGAAAACATGAATTACCCGGAATTTACTAAAAATCTGCAAAACGATTTATATATTTTTCAACAAATGTTATGGTATGAGACAAACACAAAAACAGACTTCAGATTATAGACACATTGTATAAAGAGAGGCAATAGATATATTGCTCTGCACTTAAAGAAAGGACGACTAGAAGGCACACCACACAAATGTGTACTTAGTGTGATGAAACACACAACAACAAATACACTAGAGACAAACAAACAAAATGCTTGAACATAAAAAAAAGGAGGGTGGGAGAGATGTAGAGAGAGAAGACACAAAGAAGACAAAGGATAGGGAGGAGGACAGATAGTATACAGAAGATAAGAAGACAACAGCGATAGGTGTGAAAGATATGCAGAAGGAAATATATAACGACACAGAAGAAGACAAAGGATAGGGTGAAGGGGACAGGAGAGGATGGAGAGAAGACACAGAAGAACAGAAAGATAGGGAATAATATGCAGAAGTGAGACATTTAAGAAGCAGCGTGGTTGTGTGAAATGACACGATTATACACATTAGTAAGCTGGTAAGAAAGCATGATGAGATGTATTAGTGATGGAATAAATTAGACAGAATGGTCACAGGAGGTGAGCGGACTGTACCGTACAATGAATATAAAGATGAATATTTTCAACACAAACACACACACACACAACACACACACACATACACACATGACACACACACACACACACACAAATATCTATGTTTTAAGAGTGTAGAAATGAGATAATCAGACTAGACCATTACGACCCAGGGTGGTGTGAGTGGAACAAATGCAATTATGGTTCTGGAACCTAGACACAAAGGATCCAATCCAGACAACTTTCTTACAGGACGGTGTACGCTGCCTACTCAGACACAGAAGTGAGCAGAAAGGAAGAATAGTTACTTGGGAAAAATAACATGTGAGTTAAGGAGGGGAGGGGGAGAGGGATGGGGGGAAGGATAGGGAAAGATAGGGAAGGAAGAGGGAGGATATAAGATGGGAGGGACGAGAGGAAGGAGTCTAAGGAGGAAAAGGATGGGAGGGAGGAGTTGATGGGGATGGGGGAGAGATGGGGAGGGATTAATGGGGAGGATTGATGGGGAGGGAAAGGGGTTGATGGGGATGGGAGGAGTTGATGGGGAGGAGGATTAATGGGGAGGGATTGATGGGAGAGGAAGGGCTGACAGATGGGGGGTGATGATGGGAGGAGGGAGTTGATGGGAGGGAGGGGTTAATGAGGAGGAGGGGGTTGATGAGGGAAGGGGTTAATGGGGAGGGTTAAGATAAATGGAGATTAGGTTTGCAGCAAACAAGAGAATTTGAAAGATATATGTGCGTGTGTGCATGTGTGTGTGTATGTGTGTGTATGTGTCTGTGTGTGTATGCGTGTGTGTGCGTGTGTGTGTGTGTGTGCGTGTGTATGTGTCTGTGTGTGTCTGTGTGTGTGTGTGTGTGTGTGTGTGGGAGTGTGTAGTGTGTGTGTGTGCGTGTGTGTGTGTATGTGTGTGTGTGTATGTGTGTGTGTGTGTGTGCGTGTATGTATGTATGTGTGTGTGTGTGTGTGTGTATGTGTCTGTGTGTGTATGTGTCTGTATGTGTGTGTGTGTGTGTGTGTGTGTGTGTGTGTGTATGTGTCTGTGTGTGTGCGTGTGTGTGTGTGTGTGCGTGTGTGTGTGTGTGTGTGTGTGTGTGTGTGTGTGTGCGTATGTGTGTGTGTGTGTGTGTGTGTGTGTGTGTGTGTGTGTGTATTTGAAAGGACTTATCAAATATACATAGCAATATATCCCTGTGGTATGTCAACCGTCGACGCACTAAAGACTGGTAAACAATCTCTGGGCACAGCGCCTAAGACCACCGCCTTCAATACTCGACACTAATTGATACATTTCGCTGCGGGATCGCGAGACTTGTTTGCATAACCATACACTCACCTGGTGATGGGGAGGAATTTTATAGCTTTTAAATTGAGAAATAAAGGCCAATGAGAGCAATAAAATGCCTCTCTTGTTGCAGAGTAGTGAGAGATACGGATCTGGCCTTCCTCCGCCTATAGACTGGCTAAACAATACCCTTTATGTCTCACGAACTCCCGCGCATGTTGGAGATTTGTATCGGATGAATAATTTCTGGCGGGTCCTCAGCGGGAGCCTCTTTTCGCCAATCAGAGAGCAGGATTTATGCCCCAAGATCCCTGAGACCGTCCATTGGCTGGAATAAGCAGGTGTTTAGAATGAGTTGGGTTGGCCAGATGTTATAGATATTGTTTGATTTAACTCGTTAGGTTGATTACAAATTGGTGTGTAAGGTATGTGTGGTGTGTGAGAGGCAGTCCGAGGGTGTGTGTAGGGTGAGAGGCAGTCCGAGGGTGTGTGTAGTGTGTGAGAGGCAGTCCGAGGATGTGTGTAGTGTGTGAGAGGCAGTCCGAGGGTGTGTGTAGTGTGTGAGAGGCAGTCCGAGGGTGTGTGTAGTGTGTGAGAGGCAGTCCGAGGGTGTGTGTAGTGTGAGAGAGCAGTCCGAAGGTGTGTGTAGTGTGTGAGGCAGTCCAGTGTCACAGTCAGGGTGTGTGTGTAGTGTGTGAGAGAGCAGTCCGAGAATTGTTGTATGCGTATAAACATGAAGGCAGTCAAGGGTGTGTGTAAGTGTGTGAGAGAGAGCAGTCCGAGGGTGTGTGTAGTCTGTGAGGCAGTCCAGGGTGTGTGTAGTGTGTGAGGGCAGTCCGAGGGTGTGTGTAGGGTGAGAGAGCAGTCCGAGGGTGTGTGTACTGTGTGAGGCAGTCCGAGGGTATGTGTAGTGTGTGAGGCAGTCCGAGGTGTGTGTAGTGTGAGAGCAGTCCAGGTGTGTGTGTAGTGTGCAGAGGCAGTCCAGGGTGTGTGTAGTGTGTGTGAAGGTAGTCCGAGGTGCGTGTGGATCTTGAGCAGTCCAAGGTGTGTGAGAGGCAGGTCAGGTGTGTGATCCGAGGATGTGTGAGAGCAGTCCAGGGTATGTGTAGTGTGTGAGAGGCAGTCCGAGGTGTGTGTGAGAGGTAGTCCGAGATTATTATTGTGTGGTGTGTGTGAGGTAGTCAGGGTGTGTGTAGTGTGTGAGAGGTAGTCCGAGGATGTGTGTAGTGTGTGAGAGGCAGTCCAAGGGTATGTGTAGTGTGTGAGAGGCAGTCCGAGGGTGTGTGTAGTGTGTGAGAGGTAGTCCGAGGGTGTGTGTAGTGTGTGAGAGGTAGTCCGAGGGTGTGTGTAGTGTGTGAGTAAATGTCCTGTTGAACACACACACACTTGTCAACCGTCAGTGAGACAAGACGAGCCCCGAAGGCGCTCCCGGTTTTGCAGCCAGGCCGAGTCTGTTTGGCCCTGCCACTCCCCCTGCTATATCCCAACGCCCTACCAGCCTTACTACACCGGGATCTATTCAGCAAAACATTCTAGTGATTAGTAAACGATTGATTACCGAGCAGTGTTCTATAGTGCACTTAAGGAAAAGCACAAAAGCACAGCAGTGTGACTGGACCCGACCTAACCTGACCGGGACTTTCTCAGCAAAACATTCAAGTCATCAGTGCAATAAGTGATTATCATACAGTGCTCCGATAGTGCACCCCAAGGAAAAGTCAGACAGTGGGCACTTTATCGGTCACCTTTAAAGTGCCAGTGACAAGGACCACCGCGGTGTTTACATATATCGTGAAAACTGTGTCGGCGACCCCAAGCACCAGGGACAAAGACCCACGGTCTTTACGACTGACAAATATTAACAGATGTCTACCAGTGTCAGTGGCCCTCAAAGTGCCGTCAGTGACAAACACTTCCGTCCGCCCACAACAGATATCAACAGATGGCCACCAATCACTTACTCCCGACGCACTCTGTACCATCTAAAGCGTGGGAACGGTTATCCTGATGGCAGTGTTATCGCGCGACTCAAGTCACTGAACATATTCCACGCGCGGAGCCGTAGACAAGGCCGTCATACACATAAGCCCATTAGAACCGTAACCTCCACTAGGAAACCGGAGAAACCCACCCCTGACAGACCATACCACCACACTGAAGTTCCACGGATATGGTATGATCTCCCGTCTTTACTGCTATCCAACGTCACTTCCCTAGCTAACAAGTTCGACGAGCTGGCAACTACAGTCAGGTCAGCCGCCGCGAGCGTCGTTGCCATATGTGAGGCTTGGCAAATTGTGCCTGAAACGTGTCATATTGAGGGATATCAACTCTTTCATCACCTTCGTTCACATAGACGCGGAGGGGGCGTTGCCCTCTTCTGTCAAGATGACCTACGCCCGTCACGCCTGGATGTTCAAGTCCCAGCAGATGTGGAAGCATTATGGATACGTGTTGTGCCACCAGCCCACCCACGCCACACTGCTTCCATCATAATCTGTGTGGCATACCATCCGCCTCGCTCACCCACCAGAGACACCCTTATCAATCATCTCATTACCACCTCAGACCACCTCAGAGTTAGGTACCCATGTGCCAAGTTAGTATTATGTGGGGATTTTAATGAAATTGACACCACTGATATCCAGGACCAGCTATCACTATCACAAGTTGTGACCTTCCCCACACACGGTCAAAATACCCTTGACCTTATCTTAACTGACTTAGCGGACCAGTACCAACCACCTCAACCAATGCCTCCTATCGGGTGTAGCACACACTTATCAGTGCTCTGGTCCCCAGCTGCCACTCCCACTCAAGTACAGAGACCCTACATCAAGACCTACAGGCCGATTACTGACTCTGCAGTGCGCCTCTTCGGGCAGTGGATAGTTCACCATCCCTGGACTGAAGTACTTAGCGTGGATGACGTGGAAACCAAATGGATAAATTATACCAACACCACCACGGAAGCTCACCACCACTTCTTCCCCGAGAAGTCCGTCAGATCTCACCCAGCTGACTTGCCCTGGATCACACCTCGGATCAAAAGACTTATGCAACAGAGAGACAGAGCCTTTCATCTCAATGACCACATCCGCTACAGGTCCCTTCGCAACCGAGTCATCCGCGAAATACGCACTGCAAAGAAGTCCCACTACCCAACCAAATTACAACACCTGAAGCAGACCAACATCAGTCAATGGTATGGTAAGCTTAAAGAACTCTGTGGACTAAACAATAAGACACACCCCCTCCCCTTCCTCAGCCATCTCACTAATGTTGACGCAGCTGAGCAAACAAATAACCATTTCGCTACTATATGCCAGACGCTCCCCCGGCTTGAACAACCACTCTCCCTGCTTACCTACCAGCCCCCCTTCCCACTGACTTAGTAGAAGAATTTGAAGTAGCAAAACGCCTGGACAAACTAAAATTAAAACGCTCTACCACCCCCATTGACTTACCAATGAAACTCTTCAAGGAGTTCTCCCCGGAGCTTGCTAAACCCCTATGCTCCATCATCAATGCTTCTCTCAGTCAAGCCAGATGCCCAGCTGACTGGAAGACCTCTTATGTATCACCAGTGCCCAAGTCAACCAGCCCACAATCCTTAAATCAGCTACGACCTATTGCAATCACCCCAATACCCAGCCTAATCTGTGAAAGTTTTGTGTTCGACCGGGCTTATGCTGATATTGCAGGAGTCGTAGACCCTCAGCAATTTGGCAACATGAAAACTTCCTCCACCACTCACTGTCTTGTCAGCTTTCTCGATTACATATACCGCCATCTCGAGAAACGAAAAACGTCTGTAGCTGTCGCCTTCATTGATTTCACTAAAGCATTCGACCTAGTCGACCACAATATAATCATCAACAAAGCTATTGACCTCGGGGTTCGGAGAAGTCTTATACCATGACTTACAGACTTCCTCAGTGACCGACGCCAAGCTGTACGCTTCCGAGGGGCTGCCTCCACCTTTCAGTCACTCACCTGTGGCGTCCCCCAAGGCACCAAGATGGGACCACTCTGCTTCTTATGCTCATCAATGATGCCCTAAGAGAAACCCCTGCTCGTTGGAAATATGTCGACGACTCCACCATTGGGATCAGCGTCAACAATTCTGCTCCCAACTATACCGCCCTTCAGGATTTATTGAACAGTCTCCAAAACTGGGCCACCAACAACCATGTCACCATCAGCCATACCAAGACCATGGTTATGCACATCAACCTCTCCTCCGACATTGTCCCACCTCCTTCCATTACTCTAGGTCCGAACACACTCCAGATTGTAGATTCCACGAAACTCCTCGGCGCTAGCATAGACGACAAACTAAATTGGAAACCACACGTCAGTGAAGTTGTCAAATCCTCCAGTTTCCGTCTCCACCTCCTCCGCCGACTCAAGTCCCTCGGAGTTCGTGCACACGAGCTCCTCAGTGTTTACACAACATTCATACTTCCCAAGCTCACCTATGCCTCCCCCACCTGGTCTTCCTCCCTAAATGCCACTCAACGTAAACACCTAGAAAAAGTGCAAAAGAGGGCATGCAAGATTATTCTCTCCCCTTCCTACTCCACATATCAAGCACTCCAACACACACCATTTTCAATTCTCTTCAATACATCACCGACCTCATCTGGGGCTGGTAAAAAGCTTCTACAAAATCCTCAGCTTTACCGGCTCCTACTACCCACCTGAGATCCTAGCCGAAATTGCCTATTCGACATCACAACCACATCCAGCCCATACATTTTTGGGCAGTCCTTTATATAAGAACCAGCCCAGTCAACCATTGTAAAAAAATTATCAATAACCTTAATAACAGTGTTCCTCTGACACCTCGCCACTGTCACTATGTTGAAATGAACTGTAGTTTGAGCTTCTCCCCATCTAGTTATTATATATCTTATTTGTATCACTTATGTTACTTGTATATTATTTGTAATTCGAAACCCATTCCCCAAATATGCAACTGTATATTTTCAGCCTTCTGGCTGCCAAGCTCTTTCAATAAACCGTTAATTATTATTATTATTATACACACACACACACACACACACATTTGGTGGTTATTTTACAGCTGTGAAGAAAAAGATTGTTTACAGGTGAGTGTCGCTTGAGAGAGAAAACTATAAATTATTTACTGTTACATATGGTGAAGTCTCTCTCTCTCTCTCTCTCTCTCTCTCTCTCTCTCTCTCTCTCTCTCTCTCTCTCTCTCTCTCTCTCTCTGTCTCTCTCTCTCTGTCTCTCACCTCCCTCTCTCTCTCTCTCTCTCTCTCTCTCTCTCTCTCTCTCTCTCTCTCTCTCTCTCTCCACTCCTTCTTTTCTCTCCTTCCACTACTTAATACTTCCCCTTTCCATTCCTTCATCCCCTCCCCACCATCTCCCCTTCACCATCCCTCCCTTCCTTCTTTCCTCTCCTTCCACTACTGAACTCTTCCCCTTACCATTCCTTCCTCCCCTCCCCACCATCTCCCCTTCCACTACCCCTCTCCACCACCCCCCCATTTCCTCTCCCTTCCATCCCCTTCTAAACCCTCTCTACCTCATCCTTCCCTCTCCCTCTCCTTTCCCTCACCCTGCAACCCCTCTCCCTCCCTCCGCAACTTAAGCTTTTTAGAACAGGTGGAAGTTGACACTGTTGACTCCTGGTCCTCATAGTCGACAATCCCAGTCATAGACAGTTACCAACCCACCCTTATGGTCTCGGATTTACCGTTCGATAAAGCTGGTGGGCGGTGGACGTGAGCTTAACTCCAAGAGGTTGTGTGGGAGGAGTGTTTCTCTGGTTCCTTCCCTCGTATCCTCACTTGATTCCACAGATGGTATGTTGGATATACACCTGGGTCAGTGGATGAATTTTGCTGTGATCTTGTAAATGTCATTACCACATATTATACCTCCTGGGTTAAGTCAAGGAGGAAAGGGGGCAGCACTAAACCACCTCTGTGGACACATGACCCCATCCTCACCATAGGAGAGAAGGTAAAACAGCTTGCCAACACTTATAAGCAAAATAAAACTTGTGATAACCTCTTGGCATTCCTCAAAGCTAACAGAGCATTTCGTGAACTCAAAGATCAGGTGAGGAACACCTATTGGGAACATTCTTACAGGGGATTAATAGAACAACCACTCTAGCAGAAGTGTGGAACAAAATTAGAGCCATTACCAAGTCACCCACCATAGTCCAGCTTCATCACAGCCCTGCAGAATATGCTGACATGCTATTAGACCAATGGTCTAGTGTGCCACAAATCACTTCCCTTCCTCCTGACATACAGCAATATCTTAAAACCACACACATTAATAGGGGTTTCAATATTGAAATAGCCTGTTCCTCACCAGACCTTCCCGACCAGTTTCCTCTAGCGCACCACGAACTAGCGGCACGTAAAGGTAGATGTCCTACCTGGTGAGGATGGCGCCAACATACAACACACCCTGAAGTTATTAAGTAGAGATCCCCTAACCATCCACTGCTAGCGGCCTGTATCAAATAGCTCACAGTTGTTCTGCCTAAAGACATGAAGTCATGGAAACATAATTTTAATCCTAAAGCTAACTCTCCAAGCTTCAGGGGCCAGTTTCCTCACATCACCTGTATGTGTAAAGTCCTTGAAAGAGTTGTTCTCCAACCGTCTCATGTTTCAAATCAAGAACAAACTGGCCCCTAATCTGTATGGGTTCATGCCCGGTAGCACACAGACATGCTTTGCAAATATCTTGTTCCTCAAGGACAAAAATACAAACAGCCTTCTGGACTTCAATCAGCCTTAGATGCAGCTAAATAGGGACATTATGCTTGAGCAACTAGCTTCATTTGGCATCCAAGGTAACCTCCTGACTTGGATAAAGGGTTGTCTGTCCAACAGGTATGTAGTGTTCTGTTTGAGGAAGTTAAAAAGTACCAGAATGAGAGCATTTGAGCTTGGCATGCCTTAGGGAGGAGTGTTAAGTCTATGTTCTTTTTAATAATGCTTTGATGCACAAGCTTATTGCTGGTTACCAGTTCAGCAAACGAGGCTGTAATATATCTTTGATGAATATCTTCATTATGACTGTAAGATCAAGCTCAGGCTCCAAGCCTTGCTGGATGCATTTACGAGAGGACGCTGTGGAATGTGGTTTCATAATATCTGTTGACAGACGAGGGGTCCCCAATCCTCGTCCTGCTCACTATCTGCCTCTTGACTAAAACATTAACAGCGCGCCTTAACTATGCTGACTCTTATAAATATGTTGATTTGAGTAAGGCCGTTAAACTTTGTAAGCAACCTTGGTGACAAACTAATGCAGCGCATTAAACCCCTCAGAACCCTTGTTGGCAAAGGGCTATGGAATGTATCACCTATGCTCTTGCCTGTGTTCACTTCATTCGTTCTGTGAGACATTTCTCAAGCTGCTCTTCTGTCTTGTGACTTCCTTCCGCCTAAACAACTCAACAGCATGGTAGTGCAAAATGAAGCCATCGCCTCATACAGTTTAAAATCAACCAGAATTGTAAGAAACATGAGGAAAGAGCTCCGGACTGCCCTCCTATCTGGAAGATGGCTCTCACTTCCACCATGTTTTTGTGTCTAAGTTTTTGAAGAACAATGGTTCTCCAAACTACATCAAAAACTGATTTGATGTTCCTCCTAAGTAATCCCGACCATCTGTAACCTTCCACAAAAAGACTCTCTTTTTGGGGCGTGGCTATAAAAGTGATGCAGATCTCTTGAAACTGAATGTCCCAATCACCCCCAGACGAACCTATTAATGCCATTCACTCCTTGGCTGGATGTGTCAGGTTCTATTAATTACGCTCCTGTTGGTAGTAGCAAATGTTAAACACCGATGTGGTGAGCTGTATTACACTAGAAAACTATTAACAGATACAAAGTATTAAATCAAGTGAATGTTATGCTTTTACTGATGGTTCTGTGCAGACTACACAGGTAGAACAGGCATGCAATTGTAATATATAAAGAAAAAGAGATGATAGTGTCAAACAAACAAAAGGCTGAACAACTGGGCCAGCACAACACAAACTGAACTAACTGGAATCTGCCAGCTACAGACTACCTTAAAGAAAATGGAGGTGGGGTATTCTGTGACTCTCAAAAGTGCTTTGAAATCAATGAACAGCCGTCAGGCTCTATGTCTAAGTTATGTGATATTCTAG
>NW_024746371.1:0-20698 GCF_018991925.1 Homarus americanus | reverse complement strand
CAAAGAGTTATAACTTAAACCATCATCCTCAAAGAGTTATAACTTAAACCATCATCCTCAAAGAGTTATAACTTAAACCATCATCCTCAAAGAGTTATAATTTAAACCATCATCCTCAAAGAGTTATAACTTAAACCATCATCCTCAAAGAGTTATAATTTAAACCATCGTCCTCAAAGAGTTATAATTTAAACCATCATCCTCAATGAGTTATAACTTAAACCATCGTCCTCAAAGAGTTATAATTTAAACCATCATCCTCAAAGAGGTATAACTTAAACCATCGTCCTCAAACAGTTATAATTTAAACTATCATCCTCAAAGAATTATAGCTAAAACCATCATCCTCAACGAGTTATAAATTAAACCATCATCCTCAAAGAGTTAAAATTTAAACAATCATCCTCAAAGAGTTAAAATTTAAACCATAATCCTCAAAGAGTTATAACTTAAACCATCATCCTCAAGGAGTTATAACTTAAACCATCATCCTCAAAGAGTTATAACTTAAACCATTGTCCTCAAAGAGATATAACTTATACCATCAACCTCAAAGTTATAACTTAAACCATCATCCTGAAAGAGTTATAATTTAAACCATCATCCTCAAAGAGTTATAATTTAAACCATCATCCTCAAAGAGTTATAATTTAAACCATCATTTACAAAGAGTTATAATTTAAACCATCATCCTCAGAGTTATAATTTAAACCATCATCCTCAAAGAGTTTTCACTTAAACCATCGTCCTTAAAGAGATAAACTTTACCGAGTTACTAAAAAAATCCGACTTTCTGAAACAGACCAGAAGTGTTTGGAGAAAACTCAATATAGACATCGTGAGGCAACTGCATGATGGCATGAACGGCAGTGTCCTGCACAATGGCGGCGCGTTCATTTCAACATAAGACGACTCCAGGCAAACACAAAGGTGTCCGCAGCTTCCATCACTGAACTTCAGTATGCAGACGACCTCCCTTCGTCGTTCACATCGAACGCGCCCTAAAGGAGATCCTGGAAACCTACGCAAATGCGTATGCACACCAGGGCTGACGGGATTTCCGACTTTTCTTTGCCGAATACGCTGATTGGTTCAACTGCTCGCGATTGTGATTGGTTGCGAGAACATGAGTCCATGACGTAATATTACGATTTCCTATACTGTAATAGAATGTGTGGTGAGGGGTAACGAAGATCCCAGATACAGTAATTATATTAGAGTAGTCCTCATACTCAGTGAATTTCATTGTTCCTGTCATTAGTTTTATAAATTTCTGAATAATAAACACTGCATTATACACCATTCAGAGTGTTATAGGAGATCACATTAGATTTGTATTTTATCAATTGTAATTTGTATTACTTTAGTTCTGCCAAAATATCGCTAATAAAATGTAGGTAATCAAATACATCTACAATTTATTTCTGTGTATTCTATATGGTATTTTAGCCATGAAAAAGCATATTTCCTAAAGTCGGTAATTTACCGACAGTCGGAGCAGTGACGTCACGGCTTACCGACTACGTCATCAATTTACCGATGAACAGACGAAGTACTGGATTTGAACCAATCAGCGTGTTCGATAAACAAGAGTTGGAAATTCCGACAGCCCTGATGCACACTTTGGGGTGATTCTACACAAAACACAGATTCTCTTTCAGCCTGCCCCTGGTTCAGCTACACCTCCACCATCCATCCACGTTAACGGTACTACCCTCTTTAATGTTACACTTCCAGTACCTTGGCTCCCACCTGTCCACCACCGAGGGCATCGATGAAAAGATTCAACATCGGATCAGATGTGCATTTCAAGCTTTTGGCAAACTGCGTCTCCCCCCACCCTCTTGTATGGCAGCGAGACACGGGTCACATGGAGACACATCGAGACATTTGAGAACTCTCGGCAAAGTAGTTTATTTTCCTTCCTCAGAGTACGGTGGGAAGACAAGAGGACAATTATTGTTACTTACATCAATTACAGGAACATTGAGGTTGTCATTAGCGATGAACATTGATTTGGACTGGCCATGATACGCGCACAGATGACAGTAGACTGCCAAAGGAGGTACTGTATTGTCACCTAAAGAAAGGCAAACGTAATGGTGGCAGACACCGGAAAATGAATAAAGATAGTGTTAAGACAAACCCGATAATGTGCCAAATAGACTCCAGCACCCGGGAGACGGCCGTAACGCTTGGAGGAGTACCACATGGGATGATAATACTTTCGAGACGGACAAGATGCTGCCACCGCCCCTCCCGCACTAGATGTAGCCCTCCACATGTGCAACATCTGCGAACGACGCTGCCGGTCCCATATCGGCTTCTTGAATCACCTCAGAACTCTCTAACCTAGGTGACATCCTTAATAACTGATATCATTGCATCATAGCTGGATGAACGTCATACTTGATTCCAAGTGACAGCAAATTAGTAGTAACAAGTGATCGCGGGCCCTTCGTGCCCTTGTGAAAGTTTAACGCTCGTGACAGCGTACAGCGAATGAGGGTGCGCCAAGTCCGTAGACTGCATGGTTAATTAGGGTGCGCCAAGTCCGTAGACTTGCATCGTTTTCCATCCTAAATAAAAATTTTAATTAATGCCTTCCTAAAGAAACCATCGACATGGGACCAGGTTTGTTCCACTCTACGAATTTTTTGCGATTTTTCCACCAAGTTTGATGAAAAACGATTGTGCCGTTTCGGCTGCCCAGAACAGACACACACACAGACAGACACACGCCTAGTCCTATAGTATATTAGATAATGTGTGTGGGGGGGAGGGGGGAGAGAGGCAGAGTATGGCCAGAAGGAGGAGAAAGAGAGTATTGGTCACCAAGTACCCCGATAACAGGTAAAGCGACGTTCGTCGACGATCATCGCTGTTCCTCGCATATCGCACTCGACGCTACTTCCGACGGATGAAATGTATTGAGGTCTCTAGTCGCATGCGCATAAACCGACATACTACGAAGCGCCGCATTTCTAAAATATTTATTTTATTTAGCGTTTACCTAAAATGCCGAATATTAAAATAAATACCAAACAAATGAAAATTGAACTAATGGCTCCTTCCAGAGTGAGTGATATGTATTTCACAAAATCAGAAAATTAGAAAGAAAATAAATGAATTTAAAACTCCCCAGAGTTGCTAGTACAATTTTACCATCCACTGCTTCAGGCGGTGAATACTTAAGACACGCAAGCAGGCATAGTTGTTGAGCGACACTGCTGGTGATATCGTGGCTCTGTGCTTTCGTGAATGGAGCGCCCACAAAGCAGCTTTCGTTGCACGCGAAACTGGAGCCATTTCTCTCAGCACCGTGGTCAGACAAGAGCCGTAGATAGATAGAGTTCGGCCAACTGGGTGTCCTGTTGTTACTCAGCGGGTGGGAAGTCTGGGACGCATATTTCCAAAAGGTATACGCCCTCAGCACTACCACCCTCACCCATTCAGCGACACAGCCAGTCACGGCCCACCTTGCATGCTGGCAGGTGTCAAGTTGCACATTTCTAAGTCAAATATTCTGCCTTACAATGAAGAATAGTTTACATACGTGTACACAGAGTGTATCAGAGAGAAAAGTCTCTATCTCTCTCTCTCTCTCTCTGGCTGAGGGTAAGGGTGCTGAACATATACATTAGGAAAATATTCATGTGAGGAAACTGGCAGTTGCGACCTGCTGTTCTCGTGCTGTCTCCCACATAATGATTGGATTTATAATTAATATATATCTCATTATACGGATAAACCTTTATTAATGAGAGGGTCCTCATATTATTACCAAATTGATCGTTATATATCCAGTGCTGTGTATTACCGCGGTAAATACTACTGTAAATCATTATTAATCACTAAGTCACGACTGCAAACTTTTATAAAATATAACTTTAAGTAGAATACAGTTTACAATAGACAGTGTGTTATCTGAAGAGCAAAGTGGATTTAGAAAGGGAAAAGGAATTAGAGAAGCTACATTTGGTTTGAGAATTTTGAGTGAAACGGCTTTAGAGATCCAAATATATTTATACATCTGCTCTGTTGGTTTAGCAAAAGGTTTTGATAAGGTGAAGCACAATAAACTTAAAGAGATCTTGGAAAAAAGGAATTAATGAAGGAGATATTAGATTTTAAAGAATCTTTACTGGCAACAGGAGGCTGCAGTGTTCGTAAATAATGAACTTACTAATTGGTTCACAGTCAGACAGGGAGTAAGATAAGGCTGTGTTCTATCTCCAACATTGTATAATATATATTCAGAATTCTTAAAGAGAGAAGTTGTAAGTGATAATGAGCTAAAAGTTAATGGTACAGTAATATCATAATACACGAGAGGAAAGGGATAAAGGAGTTAGTGTGATAAGGCGGGAACCTTCGTGAACATAAGCGGTTGACAGCTTTGTCGGCTGTCCTTGGTCAGGTTGCCTAAGTTGAGGCCCTCAGGTTAGTCTGTGCAGCAACACACCAAAAATTATCGGCACCACAACCGATATAAGGAACATTCCAATCAGTGCTATAATCCGATTCCTTGTAACATTGGGTTCGTTGTCTCCTCTGAGGAGTAGTGATGACTTTTCGGGGAAGGCTGGCGGCAGAAACCTGAACTGGAGCTGTACATTCGAGAAATCATATGTGGGCGAGGGCAACATAGGCAACTCTTCTTCGGGGGATAGTAGCGCACTGGGGGAGAGTAGTAGATTCTCTGGGAGGAATGGTGCCACAGTGGGGGAGAGTGGTACATTGTCTGGGAAGGATGGTACCATAGTGGGGGAGTGTGGTACACTATCCTGGCAGATAAGATTCTGTTCGGGCACATAAGTAATCAGGGAGTTGAGAAGCCCGCTCCGGTCAGTCATCTCAAGACTGCCGGTTTTAACGCGATCATTGAACGCACTTACACTTAAACGACTTTTATACAGAGTTGTGGTGTTACTGCGCCATTTTAATGACACCCACGAGCTTGGGTTCCTCGCATCCATCAGTGGCATAGGGCAGCCATCTGTCGGAAATAAACTATTCCCAACTCTCCCATCGGAGAGCTGTTCCCACTGGTCCTTCTGCAGGTGCCAGTGTAATAAGACGGTTTTCTTTCTGTATAAACCCTAAAACTTGGGTTCATTAACTTCGACAAATAAATGTTTTGGACGCCGACTCTTTCGTGGGAGGTTTACCCGGAGACCGAACACAGTGGAGACTAGAGGAGTTGTCATTGTGTTTTTCTTCTCGTTAAATTATTAACAAAGTCGCTAGACCAAGGCCTAATAAAAATGTAATGCAAAATTATATAAACAGGTTGGAACAGTGACTAGCCAGGTACAGGAATAGTGGTACTAGTGAACTAGTGAGTATGTAGTACTAGTGTTGTAGTGAACATGTAGTACTAGTGTTGTAGTAAACATGTAGTACTAGTGTTGTAGTGAACATGTAGTACTAGTGTTGTAGTAAACCTGTAGTACTAGTGTTGTACTGAACATGTAGTAATGGTAGGGTTGTAGTGGACATGTAGTAATAGTGTTGTAGGGAACATGTAGTACTAGTGTTGTAGTGAACATGTACTACTAGTGTTGTAGTGAACATGTAGTACTAGTGTTGTAGTAAACCTGTAGTACTAGTGGTGTAGTGATCATGTAGTACTAGTGTTGTAGTAAACCTGTAGTACTAGTGTTGTAGTTAACATGTGGTACTGGTAGTGTTGTAGTGGACATGTAGTACTAGTGTTGTAGTGAACATGTAGTACTGGTAGTGCTGTAGTGAGCATGTAGTACTAGTGTTGTGGTGAACATGTAGTACTAGTGTTGTGGTGAACATGTAGTACTAGTGTTGTAGTGAACATGTACTACTAGTGTTGTAGTGAACATGTAGTACTGGTAGCGCTGTAGTGAACATGTAGTACTAGTGTTGTAGTGAACATGTAGTACTGGTAGTGTTGTAATGGACATGTAGTACTGGTAGCGCAGTAGTGAACATGTACTACTAGTGTTGTAGTGAACATGTAGTACTGGTAGTGTTGTAGTGGACATGTAGTACGAGTGTTGCAGTGAACATGTAGTACTGGTAGTGCTGTAATGAACATGTAGTACTAGTGTTGTAGTGAACATGTACTACTAGTGTTGTAGTGAACATGTAGTACTAGTGTTGTAGCGAACATGTAGTACTAGTGTTGTAGTGAACATGTAGTACTAGTGTTGTAGTAAACATGGAGTACTAGTGTTATAGTAAACATGTAGTACTAGTGTTATAGTGAACATGTAGTACTAGTGTTATAGTGAACATGTAGTTTTAATGTTATAGTGAACATGTAGTACTAGTGTTGTAGTAAACATGTAGTACTAGTGTTATAGTGAACATGTAGTACTAGTGTTGTAGTAAACATGTAGTACTAGTGTTACAGTGAACATGTAGTACTAATGTTATAGTGAACATGTAGTACTAGTGTTATAGTGAACATGTAGTACTAGTGTTGTAATGAACATGTAGTACTAGTGTTGTAGTAAACATGTAGTACTAGTGTTATAGTGAACATGTAGTACTAATGTTATAGTGAACATGTAGTACTAGTGTTGTAGTAAACATGTAGTACTAGTGTTATAGTGAACATGTAGTACTAGTGTTGTAGTGAACATGTAGTACTAGTGTTATAGTGAACATGTAGTACTAATGTTATAGTGAACATGTAGTACTAATGTTATAGTGAACATGTAGTACTAGTGTTGTAGTAAACATGTAGTACTAGTGTTATAGTGAACATGTAGTACTAGTGTTATAGTGAACATGTAGTACTAGTGTTACAGTGAACATGTAGTACTAGTGTTACAGTGAACATGTAGTACTAGTGTTGTAGTAAACCTGTAGTACTAGTGTTGTAGTTAACATGTGGTACTGGTAGTGTTGTAGTGGACATGTAGTACTAGTGTTGTAGTAAACCTGTAGTACTAGTGTTGTAGTGAACATGTAGTACTAGTGTTGTAGTAAACCATCATCCTCAAAGAGTTTTCACTTAAACCATCGTCCTCAAAGAGATAAACTTTACCGAGTTACTGAAAAAATCAGACTTTCTGAAACAGATCAGAAGTGTTTGGAGAAAACTCAATATGGACATCGTGAGGCAACTGCATGATGGCATAAACGGCAGTGTCCTGCACAATGGCGGCACGTTCATTTCAACATAAGACGACTCCAGGCAAACACAAAGGTGTCCGCAGCTTCCATCACTGAACTTCAGTATGCAGACGACCTCCCCTTCGTCGTTCACATCGAACGCGCCCTAAAGGAGATCCTGGAAACCTACGCAAATGCGTATGCACACCAGGGCTGACGCGATTTCCGACTTTTCTTTACCGAATACGCTGATTGGTTCAACTGCTCGCGTTGTGATTGGTTGCGGGAACATGAGTCCATGACGTAATATTACGATTTCCTATACTGTAATAGAATGTGTGGCGAGGGGTAACGAAGATCCCAGATACAGTAGTTATATTAGAGTAGTCCTCATACTCAGTGAATTTCATTGTTCCTGTCATTAGTTTTATAAATTTCTGAATAATAAACACTGCATTATACACCATTCAGAGTGTTATATGAGATCACATTAGATTTGTATTTTATCAATTGTAATTTGTATTACTTTAGTTCTGCTAAAATATCGCTAATAAAATGTAGGTAATCAAATACATCTACAATTTATTTCTGTGTATTCTATATGGTATTTTAGCCATGAAAAAGCATATTTCCTAAAGTCGGTAATTTACCGACAGTCGGAGCAGTGACGTCACGGCTTACCGACTACGTCATCAATTTACTGATTAACAGACGAAGTACTGGATTTGAACCAATCAGCGTGTTCGATAAACAAGAGTTGGAAATTCCGACAGCCCTGATGCACACTTTGGGGTGATTCTACACAAAACACAGATTCTCTTTCAGCCTGCCCCTGGTTCAGCCACACCTCCACCAACCATCCACGTTAACGGTACTACCCTCTTTAATGTTACACTTCCAGTACCTTGGCTCCCACCTGTCCACCACCGAGGGCATCGATGAAAAGATTCAACATCGGATCAGATGTGCATTTCAAGCTTTTGGCAAACTGCGTGTCTCCCCACCCTCTTGTATGGCAGCGAGACACGGGTCACATGGAGACACATCGAGACATTTGAGAACTCTCGGCAAAGTAGTTTATTTTCCTTCCTCAGAGTACGGTGGGAAGACAAGAGGACAATTATTGTTACTTACATCAATTACAGGAACATTGAGGTTGTCATTAGCGATGAACATTGATTTGGACTGGCCATGATGCTCGCACAGATGACAGTAGACTGCCAAAGGAGGTACTGTATTGTCACCTAAAGAAAGGCAAACGTAATGGTGGCAGACAACGGAAAATGAATAAAGATAGTGTTAAGACAAACCCGATAATGTGCCAAATAGACTCCAGCACCCGGGAGACGGCCGTAACGCTTGGAGGAGTACCACAGGGGATGATAATACTTTCGAGACGGACAAGATGCTGCCACCGCCCCTCCCGCACTAGATGTAGCCCTCCACATGTGCAACATCTGCGAACGATGCTGCCGGTCCCATATCGGCCTCTTGAGTCACCTCAGAACTCTCTAACCTAGGTGACATCCTTAATAACTGATATCATTGCATCATAGCTGGATGAACGTCATACTTGATTCCAAGTGACAGCAAATTAGTAGTAACAAGTGATCGCGGGCCCTTCGTGCCCTTGTGAACGTTTTACCGCTCGTGACAGCATACAGCGAATGAGGGTGCGCCAAGTCCGTAGACTTGCATGGTTAATTAGGGTGCGCCAAGTCCGTAGACTTGCATCGTTTTCCATCCTAAATAAAAATTTTAATTAATGCCTTCCTAAAGAAACCATCGACATGGGACCAGGTTTGCTCCACTCTACGAATTTTTTGCGATTTTTCCACCAAGTTTGATGAAAATACGATTGTGCCGTTTCGGCTGCCCAGAACAGACACACACACAGACAGAAACACGCCTAGTCCTATAGTATATTAGATAATGTGTGTGGGGGGGAGGGGGGAGAGAGGCAGAGTATGGCCAAAAGGAGGAGAAAGAGAGTACATCACCTGGCATCCCGATAACAGGGTAAAAGTTTATCGGCTCGTCTATGACTACCGTTGCTCCGACATAGCACCTGATTCAATTATCGAGGAAAATGGCTCGGTGTCCCTAGTCGCATGCGTACAAACCGATTACAATACGAAGCGCCGATTTCTAAAAAAAATATTTATTTTTTATTTAGCGAGCCAATTAAAAACAGTCAGAATATTAAAAACACACACAAACAAATGAAAAACGAAATCAATGGCCCCTTCAGAGTAGTTGGAGGCGATATCTACAAAACCGTAAAATCAGGTTAAAAAATATAATCGAATCAAAACTCCAGAGTCATAGTACTTGTGACATCCATTGCTTGTAGGGCGATGAATACTTAAGACACGGGGGCATGGGGGGGGGCTGAGGAGTGACACACTGCTGGTGATATCGTGGCTCTGTGCTTTCGTGAGTGGAGCGCCCACAAAGCAGCTTTCGTTGCACGCGAAACTGGAGCCATTGCTCTCAGCACCGTGGTCAGACAAGAGCCGTAGATAGATAGAGTTCGGCCAACTGGGTGTCCTGTTGTTACTCAGCGGGTGGGAAGTCTGGGACACATATTTCCCAAAGGTATACGCCCTCAGCACTACCACCCTCACCCATTCAGCGACACAGCCAGTCACGGCCCACCTTGCACGCTGGCAGGTGTCAAGTTGCACATTTCTAAGTCAAATATTCTGCCTTACAATGAAGAAAAGTTTACATACGTGTACACAGAGTGTATCAGAGAGAAAAGTCTCTATCTCTCTCTCTCTCTCTGGCTGAGGGTAAGGGTGCTGAACATATACATTACGAAAATATTCATGTGAGGAAACTGGCAGTTGCGACCTGCTGTTCTCGTGCTGTCTCCCACATAATGATTGGATTTATAATTAATATATATCTCATTATACGGATAAACCTTTATTAATGAGAGGGTCCTCATATTATTACCAAATTGATCGTTATATATCCAGTACTCTGTATTACCGCGGTAAATACTACTGTAAATCATTATTAATCACTAAGTCACGATATGGAAGGTGTCTAAGTCCCGGAATCATTTTTGTCATTCTTCGCTGCACCGACTCTAGTGAATTTATATCCATTCTATAATAGGGGCACCAGAACTGAACCGCATAATCGAGGTGCAGCCTGACTAGCGCAAGATATAGTTGCAATAAGACCTCTGCACTCTTGTTACTTACACTTCTAGATATATAACCCAATACTCTGTTTGCCTGATTTCGAACATTAACGCACTGTTTTCTCGGCCGTAGGGAGGGGGTTGAAGAGCTGCCATTACAACCACTGCAAACAACTACATGAATACGAGGAAAAATGGGACAAAAACGAGGGGGAAATGGGCTAGTCTGTGGTCTGAATGTGTAATTATGTCTGTGTGTTCCCCGCAGCGAGCGATTCAGGGGCCTCTCTACCCCCTACCTGCCGGGTGCAGTGAGGAAGTCTTAGTACAGGTGGCTCCTCGGGTGAGTTGAGGGGAAACACGAAGTTCATTGTCGGGAATGTTGTAGTATGTGGGGAAAGTGTTTTATTTTATGACGAGTGTGTGAGGGAAGGGAAAATGAAAGAGAAAGATGGTTGATATCGATGCATCACTGAGATTGAGTAACAGATGTAGAAACTGCCAGACATACGAAGATGAGTGAAAGTGTGAGAGATGTACAAAAAGAGAGACAAATGACAGACAGGCAGACAGACAGACAGAGAAATGTAAAATATCGTCGTCTTTTATTGGGCCTGGAAACACCACAGCAAAGCATAAAAACAGAAACTCATCGTCTTCCGGCATGACTCCTTTACTGGTGGTGTTCCGACAGAAAATAAACACTCCTTAACCCAACCTATTTGTCTTTCAATTTTTCTTTCCTCTATGGCTTTAATTATTAATATGATCAACGTTCTTTACCTATACTAACCTCTCTCTTGTTAATGGGGTCCAAGAACGATCTCAATTCCACAACAAACACTGGGACAAGATTCTACACATACTAGCGGGCATTGGTCAAGAGACAGATGGTATGTATGATCTCTGATGTTCATAAGATTTTGTTTTTCCATTGTGTTCTCTTATGTTTGAGTGAGTCTAAAATAGTCTTATCATCAAGTACCATCATACATTAACACACATACATGTGGGCACACCTACACACGCAAACGCACTAACACAATTAAACACACACATACACACATTCATCGAACCAGCTACAGTCAACCTATATATTTTATCCAAAAATTGGCGTTCCAGGGTAAATCGACAGAGGACCGCCTAGTCTGGTGATCTAAATATTGCGTGATGCAAGACACCGGCGAGCACACTCACGGCCACCGACACAGCAAACTTCCCTCTTCCCATGTTTAGGTTGAGCCCAGATTCTCAAAGGTTCGTTAGCTGAATTATCTTGTAAATGGAGATGTAAGAACCCGACTCACTGGCTCCATTGCTCTTCCATGGCGAGTACACTGTAACGAAATAACTTCTCTTATTACCATTTATTGAGACATTTAGCGTATATAGGTTAGGTTAGGTCAGGTAAGGTCAGGTTGCGGGACATTGGTAGCAAATACAGGAATCAATTTTGTCTTCAATAGAGTTAATAACGCGGTGGAAACTCCGACAATTACAGTACACACAGACTACAGCTGAAGGTTGCTAAGGGTGGTCGAGCCCTGGCCTTTGACCACTGTGACTTGGGTCCGATACTTTCTTGGGTCGGATGTGAAAAGGGTGTTAACCAGTATAACCTTACCAAACATGACAGGTTTTCTCCAGGTACTACGATTTCACCCTGTACTAACTAGCACTGGATCTATATGGGAAGCCCTCATATGACCTTGAAGAAGACCAGTTAGTCATAATTGATGAGAGCTATACAGTATATATAAAAAAAGCTGTTTCCGATCAAAATTACAAATGGATGCCAATTCCTTAGAGACAGGAGAAGAGCTTGCGGTCTTTTGATAGGGCAAGAGAGGATTGGTTTAAATTGTTACGTCAATATATCCGTCGAGGAGTCACTACCGCCTGTCTCTGGAGGCTTTGTTAGGTAAGACTACAAAATAAACTGTGTATACGAAATGTAATTTAACCCCAACACACAAAACACACCGAGGTTGACTACACACTCATAATCCTCATTAATCTACCTTTTTCGCACTGACTTATAAAAAGCATAATTTAATTTGTGAAAGTGAAGGGAAACTGGACAAAAGCTAACGGAGAAAAATCAAATGACGAAGCATAAACTATTTCACACTTCTTGTAGACGACGACCTGTGTGGACGAGGTGAAAGTGTTCAAACGAGCCCTTAACTGGGGTCATGGAACGGGTCTATACGAACGAGTGTAATGAATAATCTAACACAGCCATAGTTTGTTTACACTCCCCGGTGATGGATTCATTCTTATCTATAATTCACGATTTCTCTTCATATATTTTTACCAGTGTATTCAACCGTGTATTAATAAATCTCCAATCCTACAGAAATAAGTCTACGTACTACAGCTTTGGCGATATACAATATACAAAGGATGTTTAACATTTGAGTCGGTGGTTGAATCCCTCACATGGCGTCAATGTGGTCTGAATCTGTTGCATGAGCCGTATTTATGGTCTACAGTTCTTGTATTCTTCACGCTAGGGTTTTATATAATATACATAACAGCCACAACAACACACAGTAATAACCACGACAATAACCACAACATATAACAATATCCATTATAACAACAACACAAAAAACCCACAACAATAACAACGACGAACACAAGAACAACAACAATAACAACAACGAACATAAGAACAACAACAATAAACACAATAACAACAAAACACGACAACAAACACAACATATAACAATATCCATAATAACAACACAAAAAACCCACAACAACAATAACAACAACGAACGTAAGATCAACAATAACAACAACGAACATAAGAACAACAACAATAACAACAACGAACAACAACAATAAACACAACGAACATAAGAACAACAATAACAACAACGAACATAAGAACAACAACAATAACAACAACGAACATAAGAACAACAACAATAAACACAATAACAACAAAACACGACAACAAACAGAACAATAACGTCACCAATAACCACAAACAACAATATGTACTATCACAACACATCCAATGCTTCTACGAGACCTCCAGTGCTCCGATATAACCTTCATAACTTAAAGAGACCTTTACCACATCCACGAGACCTTCAACACTCACACAGCACTCAAGCCAAGACGTCAGGGGATTAAGTTGCACTCTGGCTGGGGAGTCCGTGAGGTGACTGCCACGTTTTTGCACTGGCTTTTCCGGGAAGTCGAGGTTGGTGCTCTTTACGTGTGTGTGTGTGTGTGTGACAGTTCCTCATCGCGACAGGAGACGACTTGTGGTAGTGTAATGAATGGTGTATATTAGAACAAAATATATAATGTTGCTATTACCGTTTGTTTTTACTATTGATACAATTATTATTATTATTATTATTATCACAAGTAGTGGTAACAGCAGTAGTAGGGAGTCTGAGTGTCTAACCTAAATTGGCACTAATGAATCCAATATATAACCAGAAAGTCTAATTAGTTCATGAGTAAATGGATCAATAATCAAATGACAAGACAAAGAAGAAAGATAATTTGATAAGAAACGGCGATAAAAAAATCGAGAAAATAATAATAATAATAATAATAATAATAATAATAATAATAATAATAATAATAATAATAATAATATAAGCTAATAAATAAGCTAAAATTTTACACCCTCTTAGAAGAAAAATAACCCGGTATATGCCGAAGCTATACAACGTAAACAATCTTGTTCTCAGGTAAACTTCCCACCTGTCCTGCCTCATTAATTAATTTGGTAACCTTGATCTCTCACTCTCACGCGGGAAAGGCATCCAAGTCCCTACCTGGGTTAATCTTTAACTTGGTGACACTATAAAATGGACGGGAACCTTCAGCACACCGGCGAAAAGGATCCCAAGGAGGTAATAGCGACTTGAACTGGGGGGGGGGGGCCTTCAGGACGCCGCCGAGAGGGTCTTCAGTTAGCGACGTTCACTCCTTAATATATGTGGAGAAAAACTTCCTCTTCAATACATCACGGTGCGTGTGATGATGATGATGATGATGATGATGATAATAATAATAATAATAATAATAATAATAATAATAATAATAATAATAATAATAATAATAATAATAATAATAATAATAATAATAAAATTACAATAAAAATAAAAATGTAAAAATAAAATCTGAAAATATAAATAATAATAACTCGAAATCTTGAAAAAAATCATAAAGAAAACACCAAAACCGAATGAAAACATCGTCTGAGTGTTTGGAGGCCGAGAAGTAAACAAAACAAAACAAAACAAACATTCGACCTACTCCACAAAGACGTGTGTACGTGGTTATACTCGACCTACTCCACAAGTGGGCTATAATTAGCTAGTGACGTAGGTAGTAGGTAGATAGGCAGCTACCAAACAGGGAGGTACTACCGCCTGGGAAGATATTGGAAGCATAAGGTGTTGTTTAATGGTAGACCCTGCTGCCATATGGCATCACGAAAACTGTGACCAAGTCCCAGGTTGCTGATCTGACTTTCTGCCTCATTTACACACAATTGCAGGGTCTTAATTATTTCTCTTAACATTGACAACATAACATACATATATATTGTTTCTCACTCTTTATCCTTTTTATTTCTTTTTTATTATTTCTTTATGGTTCTTTATTATGATTATTGCAATTATTATTATTGTTATTATTGTTATTAATATTATTATTATTATTGTTATTATTCTTATCATTATTGTTTTATTATTTTTTATTTTTATTTTATTTTACTAATCTGAATAATAATAATTATTATTATTATTGGTACTATTATTGTTATTATTACATTTTCGCCCCCCAGGCCCCGATGTGGGTCAGTGACCTGTGCCCGGGTGGGCTAATACCCGTAAAAAAAAAAAATGCCCAGATATATGTGATATACTACACAGGGAATATAATACGCACTTAGTGGTGTGTTCAAGGGCAGATACTCAACTAACAGTGTCGGCTATTATTAGGTGGTGACATACACTGTACAGGGATACGCTTCATGTAACCCATCATTAACGGCATGAAGGTGAGCACGCACACACACACACACACACACAGATAGGCTTTTTTGCATTCAGCTGATGAAGAATAGTTAACAAAGCCTAGTTCTTGTTGTTGTTTTATGGTCGAATCAAGCTGCCCCGGACAACCAGTTCAACAAATATACATCACTGTTGTTGCTCATTATTACATTAACTGTACATGGTGTCTTAAAATACTAAATATCATAGTCTTCATCTTCCCGAAGCAATGAGGAAGATAATGAGTCGCATAAATAGACATTAATAATCGTCTGATCCTGTCTTACTGTAGTGACGCTGCAACGTGCTTAAAATTGGCATAAATTTTATGAATAAAAAAAAGACTTAAGCTTACCTTTCTTTCGCTTCATTTATGATCCTCCGTATCAATTGTATGTGCGTGTGTGTGTCTGTGTCTGCATGCGCATGTACGTGTGTGTGTGTTCAGCTCACTAATCTGACTATAAACGCTGCGATTAATTATAATTAACCAGAGAACACGGAGGAGAGAGAGAGAGAGAGAGAGAGAGGGTACAAACTAGTATCACAATAAAAGATTACTATTATGGTTGTGTTAAACACGAAAAAAAAAGTCAAACGATATACGTTCTTTTCATATTAAGACCTGCATAAACTGCAGTAAAAATGAATTTGCAACCGTAAGTAATTTCCTTTGAAAAGAAAAGTTAAAAAACAAAAGTTCCTAAAATAAACATAAACGGTAATGAAACAAATACTCATGATGGTAAAATATCGTGTCGTTCAACACCTTCCATAGAACATGCAATTAAGAAAACAATATCATGTGAAAAAAATAAACATGAAAGGGTTATTTCAATCAAAACAAGCGAGCGGAAAATACATGGTGGTGACAAGAGGTGGTTGGCTGGGTGGTGGCTGGGTGGTGGTGGGGATGTGTGGGCACCGCGCGCCACTTGTGCAGAGGCGAGACCTTCCCGTCGGCACCCTGAAGCCCTCCGTGACCCAGAAACCCTCTCCCTGGCCAACTGTCCCTCAATCACTCCTCACATCTTTCCCGTCTCTCGTCGGTGTGCAAAGATCAATAAAATAAGATTATCATTATAAAAATATATGTTTATTACCAATACAGTGTTAATAGTAAAGAATATGTTGATGACATGAGAGAGTCAAGGTGAGAGTTGCGGGATTCTGAGTTAATGTCCGAATGCCGGTTGGCAGTAGGTCGGGAGCAAACGATCGAAGGTTTTAAAGTAACTTGGTGCAAGCCAGCCATGCACGATATGAATCAAGCAAATGTGGCTCAGTCGTGAGCCAGGCACGATGGGGGAGAGTTAGTGGCAAAGCAGACAAGCGATTCAAATTAATAGTTGGCTGTTTGTATGGGTAGACCTCTCCCCTACCCATAGTTTAATGATTTGTATTTGAAACAGAGGGAATTGCAAGCAGACCAGGCGCGGAAATGCACAGGGCGCGCATCAGGCAGAAGAGAGCGCTGCAAGAGAGGGGGGAGGGGGAGGAGCGTGCACGCAGACGTCAAGCACAGCTCTTGTTTGCCAGTGCACCTTGGGAGCCAACACGGTCCACATGCCTCTCATGGCGGTACGAAATTCGACAAAATCTGTCATCTTGACCCAGCATCGGGGACAACGAGCTTATCAGCTTCCCCTCCTGCTGATAAGGCAGTGCTTGTCTGCTTGATGATACAACCGTGTGTGATATACAGCGTGGTGGTGAGTAGGCGGCGCCCGTGCTAGGCGTACCGCACCAGGCAAGCGCTACAAACCAGTGATTTTGCAGTAGTGCGAGCCATCCGCTGCAGCGTGTGGCTCTAGCATGAACCAGCAGACCACTCCGCGGATATCGATTAGCTGACGGATGAAAGTGGTGTATGTATCGAGAAGGTGTGAAGTGTTGTGTGGTGCTGGAGGCATCAGGAGGTGTCCCCGCCTCACGGAGAAACTGTAAACAAAGCGGAGGTCATTGCGTCCCCCCGGGGCTTGACGGCGGAAGTTTGTCGATGGTGAACATTCAGTCCAGTGTACCGAGTTGGGGAAGCAAATCCTCCCTAAAAATAGTGATAATCGCCTCTCTCCGGCTGGGAGCACAGCTGCACCACGGCACGTGGAAGTGTTATGACGAAACATGATAGTGAGTGTCAGGGTGCAGAGGTGTAAGCCGAAGGACACTACACCCGCTCGCTGCTGCTATTCTAGTCGCTGCCGGGGTCCAGGGGTCCAGTGCTGAATAATAAGTGATTATTACTCAACTTATCTAGGACCCCAGTCATGGATAAACAAGGAATAACCCGTCTATGTGTTTACCTGAGCTCAGAACAGAAATTCTGTCAGTGAAATTCTGTAATATACCCTCGCTGTGCTGAAATAAATTGTGGATAGAAAGGAAGTAATACATTAGTTACTACCTTCATGTGCAGGCAGGAGCAGCAGCAGTAACAACGGGGTAGTGGACGTGTAAACAAGGTGAGATAGCAACGTCACCAAGATTACCCCGAGTTACCAAACGCGGCAAGCGCAAGAGTGGAAGGGGAGTGAGGGCGCAGCTCCTCCAACAGTACCCTGGGTAGATGAAATACGCGCACATCGCCGCCCAACTATTGCAGTACCTCTGGGGAAGCTTGTGCGCCACAGCACCTCCCACCAGTCCTCTATGGCTTCATCTCGTCCCTCTCAGCTAAGAAAGGTCATGATGAAGGAGCGCTGTGAATTCCAGATATGCTTTTCTAAAAGGACTTATTTTTTTACCCAATTAAATTCTTCTGTTCAAATAAAGAAAAAAATGTACAAGAAAACTTATTAATCACTTGAAGTTATAGAAAATAATTCAGTACTATCACAGTGATGAGCGACATAATACCAAGTGAAAATATGAAGGCAAGTAAATAATGTAGTGCAGGGAGCAGTACTGGTGGAGGTAATGCTGTCCTTAACAACTGTATGTGATGCTCAGATATACACAAGACTGTTCTTCTGTGGAGTGTAGTGTAGTGTAGAGGGAACCTGTGCGTCTTACAAACAGTTCTTTGTCATTCAGCGAGAATATATGAAGCAGGAATTATCCTCTCCTCTGTGTTTTATAATGGTAAATTAAAAGATAAATCGTGATATATTGGTAAAATCAACACGACAGCTTTAATAAGTTGCAATTGTTCAAGAAAACAAGTGGTAATCCGAAGTTTCTTTATAAAAGTTCAGTGTGGGGAAACTTCAGCGAGCTGTACGTTTCTAAACTCCAAAGTTAATTATAAAAAAAAAAATAAAGATAGTATAAAGAAAATAGTGTAAATTGTAATGTGTTATGCTGTCTCCATATTCAAGACGATTGAATTACGAGAAGCGAATAGCGGAATGTGAAACTTGGTCTTCCAGATCTGTCTCTCGCCTATTGTAGATGATAGTACACACCAGTTACGTGAATAGCCCGTACCCAGGGTGTAGTGAATTGAAAAATGAAGTTTCTGTAATGTGGCGACTGTGAGAGAAAATTTAATAACCGAAACAGCCTTTGTCGGCGCTCGAGTGAGCGGCCGCCATCTTGTAGGGATCCCATACCTCGCAAGGGCGATGGGAAGCCGATCACAAGAACCCACGAAGGTCGCGTCTCTTTTTTATTTGTTCCCATTCTATTTTTTGTCACCTGTTTTAGTGATAATGAAATATTATTTCCCGGCAGTGGTGGAGCAGCAAGTGGAGAGTGTAGTTAAGTGAATATCGCAGTACTTGGGTGAAAAAAATCTGTACCATACATTGCTAAAAGTGGTGCCTTGGAATAATGCCTTAATCGGAAATGTTAGGCTCAGTGATGTTGTGTAGTGAGTGGAAGCCTGTAAGATAATGGGGCTTGTAATTTTATTTATTATCCATGATGAAAGAAGCTAATGGGAGATGCTTTATATCAACAACACACTGAACAAGACCACCAGAGTCAGCGCTTCACTAGTATTAAGTGTTAACTGTTATATTAATGAAGTGATTAGTGCAGTTTAGGTAATGGTTAATGATTAAAGATTTCTCAAGTAAGTATAACCTGATTTGAGTCGTGGAGGAGGCGGTAAACACCCTCCGCCACACACTTAACCCGTGAATACCTCTGGCTTATATTTGTTGACTTTTATTTTCCTTACTTCAATGCAGGCAGTCCTGTCGAAAAAATCATTCGATGAAGAGTTAGAGAAAATATCTTCCCACCTGTCTACAAAAAAAAAATAATCAAAACACTGGATATATATCACGCATTCATTTTATATTATCCTTTTTTATTTAAACAAAAGTAATTCCTTTTATCTACATTCATGGTTTATTTGATTTGATTCTTGAGTCGTATTTTTTTATAGTGTCAAATAACGAAAAAAAAAATTATCACCCGATAAAGTTGTGAAGAATTACTATTACTGAAGAGCGAACCTGTTGGCAAGAATTAGGAGATATAAATGTGCTGCGGCGGTGGAGAGGGGCCCTGTACACAAACCCTCTCCCTCAAGAATGGGACCAGGAACTCACAATACCTGCAAAAGCCCTCCTGCAAATTGCAGAAGTCCTTTACAAGCCAAAAGGAAAGAAAGAAAGCAATAATAACCCAACTCTGCCAACCACTAATAAAACCTACAATCCTCCCAAAAGAAAAACTTAACCCACCCAATCTTACTCACAATCCCTCCTAAAAAAAAATAAAATAAAAAATATTAACTCAACTTATCCAACCACTAATCAACTCCTACAATCCTCCCAAAACAAAAACTTAATATACCCGACCTTTCTAACAACCCCCTTCGACCCCCCCTTAAAAAAAAAAATTACATATGACTCAATACAACTATTCATTAGCCACACAAATCATATCACCCCTAAAAAATCCTACCATACTATAAATTAACCTAACAACCTCCAAAGCCCCCCTCTCCTCCCAACAACTCACCATACCTGACCTCACTAACAATTATCCTCCCCTTACCCCTCTCCCCTTACTATATTGAAACACACACACTCACACAACAACCCCCCTTAAGCACCTCCTAATTCAGCTCAAATCAATATACCACTGCCACCCCTAACTAATTCTCAAAGACAAACTCCCCCCACCAGCAACCAATCTCCAAACACAACCCCCCGCCAGACAAAGCCTCTCATAATACTACAACTCTCCAGAACCAAACCAAACACACCCAACCTCTGTGACATCCAATCTCAATAAAATCGACCTAACTCAAGACTGAAACTAATCAACCTATATCTCACTCTCATCTCCGTTCACAATTTGACAAAGCTCAAATCTGTCTCCTGCTATTACTAAAAACTCTCCTACGATACGCTCATCCTTCCTTACTACGAATACTTTGAGATTTCAAGCTCAAAGATTCAAAAACTCTTCCTCTAACTCGCTCCATTTCTCCTCGACATAACTCAAAAACCTACAA
>NW_024746370.1:0-13353 GCF_018991925.1 Homarus americanus | reverse complement strand
GACGTCAAATTTACTAATTTGATTTTATATCGTAAATCGAGGCCAACTTGTTGTAATATCTCCAAGAACTGAGGAATAAACTGAAAATTTTCGTAATATTCATTCTTTTAACAATGCATTGGCTATTAAATGAAGAGTATTCCCTTGCTGAGTTGATGTTTTGCTGTTCAGAACAAAAAAAGATTACTTAGGTGTCGGTGAAGCACTAGAATATAATTATATATCAGTATTATATCTAAAAAAATGTAGAATTAGGCCCAGCAATTAAAAGAAGAGATTACCTTTGTGTTAAAAATACCTGGAGGCTCTAAATTAATGTTTACAAATACGAGAAACTGGTTTGAGCATTTGTCAGTAAGCTCAGCAGTGAACAGGATAGGTAGTAAGTCCTCACTGTTCTTCTTGACCAAGTAGTGTATTACAAAAACCGAGGGTGTTGTAGTGAGCTGAGCGGGAACTGTGGTGGCGTGAATGTAGTTGCAAGCTGTAGATGTATCCCAGTTTGGACTTTGTTTACTGAGTGAAAAGTAAAATTAGAGCTCATAATATATTAAGAGCAACCCAGACACTGTATACTAAACCTCTGTAAGTACACGATGAGGCACACCATACGCGGGGCTGGACACGAATACCATCACTTCGTAGTTGTAAGGTTAGTTACTCCTTCACAGCTGGGTAGACTGTGAGTGCCCCCGCCCCCTCAGTACAAAGTAGCAACCCTAACGACAGAAGGCGAGCGCAATATCCACCCGGTCACCGCACCCCATGCTTACAGAGTAGAACATTAGATTATTTAACGCAGTACTCAGTCCAGTATATATGTGGTTCACGAAGACACGGTAACCTCGACCGTATGAAGTGTGTGAGGCAGGGAACAAGGACTGAACGTCGTCATCTGCTATTTGGTGTATTAGTCTTTGTCCCATCTAGAGAGTACAATGTTAAGACGGACGGCCCCGGCTCCAGGAAGAGGGTTAATAACATTTATCACACCAGGTTGTGCGGTATTATGTCTGCAATGAGCCAGACACGACACAAGGTATGAATTTGGCCGTCAGAAGTTGATGTGTTCCTTGAGGGAGCGAATCATACAAGTGACTGACCCAATATTCAGACCAACAAGTGCGTACATTAAAGGTAACGCCCTCAGTACGGTAATGCAGTGGACCGGCTAACAGAGAACAAGGTATAAATTAAGTTGTCAGAGGGAGTAGGAGTGTGATGTTGGGGAAGAGGGGGGGGTGGCTGGCGGACACCACACTAGCACCACACCAACATCACACCAACACCACACCAACACCATCATACCAAACCAAGGACGGCGGGAAGGGACGAGAGGAACCAATATCACCGCCATTGTTTTACACGCTCAGTATACTTGTGACACACCTGACCAGGTAAGAAAGCTTCAGGAAACTAATTATACCGAAACTGGTCTCCTTGCAATATGTGTGTGAAGATATTATTGGTGTAGTTTATTGGGTCAGTTCGTTTAATGGTGCGCAGATATTATTGGTGTAGTTATTAGGTCAGTTCGTTTAATGGTGCGCTCTCTGGTTGTAAACAGCTTGTGTGGCGGCAGGTTTTAATAGCGGTGTTTACCAGCGAGGTGAAATAAAAGTTACTGTTACAACATAATAAATGAACTCGACTGTATAATAGTGAGCCAACGGTGAAATGTGGTATTATTGTTATAGAAATGTAATATACACAAACGTACACACACGCGCATACACACACGCGCACACACACACAGCCACTACAGAGAACATTCCCAATAAGCATACACACTCTACCTCTCAGTTCTGTGTGCGTTGTACGGAAAACAAACCACCAAACAGACAACACATAAATGACTACGTTATTGCCTCCTGTGGAAGATAATGACCCCAGAGGCCACACTGTCGAGGTCCACAACCCCGCTATCATGACCCCGTGACCTTTGACCCCCCCCCAGAGTAATAATGTAGATGATTAAATTACAAATGAAAACCATATGATGATGACTCGTTTACTTAATCTGTATCACCTGTTGATTAGTCATCCTAGCTTATTTCACCTGATGATAAAACACCTTAACGTTACCTGAGGAGGTTAGGTTAGGTTAGATTAGATTGTTTAATCTTAAGGTGATATAAGCTTGGGGCTAATCTTTAGGTTACCTGTCATACTATATCACCAAGCAGACACACACACAGACAGACAGACAGACAGACATCCAACCATACAAACCGTCTCGGAAGATCAATTTCCTTGCCAAGTCCGGCCTCTCGTTCACGTGAGTGAGAAAAGGAAAGATCACAAAGGAACTAAAAGCCGAATATTGATTATCATTACACTGGGCGTCCGAGTGTGTGTGTATGTGTGTGTGTGTGTGTATGTGTGTGTGTGTGTGCGTGTGTGTGTGTGTTTGTGTGTCACCAAAACTACTCTCACGACAAAGCATTTATCTCTTCTCCATTTAATGCCACAAGAACAATACAAAAGGTGTGTCTCTTAGTATCATGATGGGATTGATTTTTATTCCAAATTTATACGCGTCAGGATATTAATTCATTTATATCGTCTATTTTAATGTCAAGAAGATAATAATGTTCATGTCTGTTGCTGCTGTTCTTGTTCTCGTGGTCAGAAGTTAAAAGTGGTGAATATGTAGCATTGGTTGGTGTCGTTTATATGAGGGAGCATATAAAAGGGAGTATATTGAAGGGAGCATATTGAAGGGAGAATGTGTTTACTGGGTTGTGAGGGAGGGAAGGAGGAAGGATGAAAGATGGCGAGAGTCAGATGGAGATAATGACAGACAGGACGTAGAGTTGGAGGTAGGTGGCGAGAGAGAGAGAGAGGGGGGTGTTGGGGTGAGAATCAGGAGGTAGTGGCAGGGTGAGGTGGTAGGTAGTGGCAGCTGGTTGAGAGACTCCACCTGTCCCCCGCGGCACACCAGCTGTCCCTCACCGTCACCACCTCACTCAATATCATAACAAACAACACCAAATTAGGAAAACCATTAAGGATGGCCTAACAGGAGACTATGTATATGTGTGCATTAGAAGGATTTTTTTTTTCATCCTCACATGGCATTTTTTTCGTTTTTTGTTTTTTTTGATTAGACGCATTTTTTATGGGTTAATGGTCAGTGAGATGTGAAGTGAACTAGTCTGCTCTCTTGACTTACCTCTAAGTGATCTAAATTATACGTATATAAAGAAACATCAATCTATTATGAAAGGGCCAGGTAAATAAAGATCGTTTCCTGTGTGTATGTGTGTGTGAGTGTGTGTGTGTGTGTAATAATAAATAAATAATAATAATTGACGGTTTATTGAAAAAGTTCTGCAGCCCGAAGGCTGAAAATATACATTGGACATAAATGACTTATTACATACATTGGTGGTTTAACAAAAGCCTTCATTAGAGAAAGGTAAAGGAACATACAGTGAACATATAGATTATTGTAGGTGTTGAACAGCAAAAACGTAGTGTAGTAACTCCCTCCCAGATGGTGTTAGGAGGGACCTCACGTGGTGTAGTAGTTCCCTCACAGATGGTGTTATGAGGGGCCTCACGTGGTGTAGTAATTCCCTCACGTGTGTGAGGGGCCTCACGTGGTGTAGTAATTCCCTCACAGATGGTGTTATGAGGGGCCTCACGTGGTGTAGTAATTCCCTCACAGATGGTGTTATGAGGGGCCTCACATGGTGTAGTAATTCCCTCACAGATGGTGTTATGAGGGGCCTCACATGGTGTAGTAATTCTCTCACAGATGGTGTTATGAGGGGCCTCACGTGGTGTAGTAATTCCCTCACAGATGGTGTTATGAGGGGCCTCACGTGGTGTAGTAATACCCTCACAGATGGTGTTATGAGGGGCATCACGTGGTGTAGTAACTCCTTCACATATGGTGTTATGAGGGGCCTCACGTGGTGGAGTAATTCCCTCACAGATGGTGTTATATGAGTGAGGTGTGGTTCCAGGCCTTCCTATCGTAGACGGATTAACACATCGCTGGTTGTTGGGTCTCACGGGCCGTTATCACTGGGTACCTGGGACCTCACTGTGTGAAGGTTAACTTGGGTACTACTGTTACTGTTGAGTTGTTCTCACTGACTTAAGCACTGTTCACCACTGTTCACCTCTGTTTAACACTGGTTCCATTCCTTTCCTAAATGAAATAGTAACTTCTGGCGAGAACATGTTGATATTCCGGTGGGGAGGAGGGTTCAGGGGAGGGAGTTGGTATGGGCCAACATAACAGTTGACCTGGCTGCTCCGAGAGTAGTGTGTGTGTGTGTGTGTGTGTGTGTGTGTGTGTGTGTGTGTGTGTGTTAGTACTCTGACGTGTTCACTTAATAACTTGTCCCTCAACAACGTCGATAAACAAGGGAGTAAATTTGTAGTTTATTTATAACTTGGTAGTGTACCCTCCTCCCCATGGCACTGATCGTCACAAAAGTTTTAGGTACACTTGTGGAAACACCGATACACACACTCACATAAACAGACACACACACTCACATAAATAGACACACACACACACACACTCACATAAACAGACACACACACTCACATAAACATACAGACACACACACACACAAAGACTGAATGCACCTAGTAATATCAAAACCCTCTTGTCATCCACCTACACTCCCTGAGATAAGAAGAGATAAAAGACAGACACACAAACGGAGATCCAACCACAAAAAAATTAACTCCTTGGATACAAAAAGGTTGGATAGCTCTTTCTTCCTCCACAGCCTTCCACAAAGACGAGAGAAGAAGGCAAAGGGAGTGTGGACCGTTTCTTCCAAGTCACAGAATACTTGAAACTTCCTCAGAGGGGCATGGTGGTGTTCTCGAGAGCTGAGGGCCTGGAGGGAAGGACTCTTACAGATGGTCAAAATAACCGCGAGTGGACCACCGTGTCTCATGCTTGGTCATGTGAGGGAAGTGAGCATCCTACAGATTGAGTCACGAACTATATCTTCTCTTCTGAGGCACCAAGTTGAGTGTCATGGTAGGATGGAGTATTTTAGAACATCATCAAGATATTCTAGTGTGGCGTCTGAGATCCATCTTGGCCACTGTTTAAACAACAAATCGCGCATAGAAGCACCGAAATGAGGATAACATTACACAAACACCTGAGAGTTGAAAGAGTGATACCTAAAGGGGGAGGGAAGAGTCTCCCAAAGGGCCACACCACAACCCACGGGAGGACCACTGTAATCTTTGGCCACAACAGGAACAAAGAACTATTCAACAACACCTCAAACGTAGACTGCTTTGACCTTCATTTTCTTTTGGTTTTGTATTGTCTGGTTGAAAACTCTAAGTCTACCTTCAGGATAAACACACACACACACACACACACACAGACCACCATCATGCTTCATCTTTATGACCAGTTAAACCAAGCACCTTCTTCAGAGGCACCAAGGATGCATCACACAAGCTCTTAAGGTATGTCGGGATACTTGAAGGGGGTCTCTAAGGCCTGTCGGGATACTTGAAGGGGGGGAAGATCTGTCGGGATACTTGAAAGGGAGTCTCTAACATATATCTTCACCACATCACAAAAAGATTCAATATCAAATCTAGCCAAGAATAAAGAGACGTTGCTTGGTGTCGTGTACTTAATGGGTGCTGGCTATTCCGCTGGGAGAACGTCTTTACACGCAGTCTGCAGTTAATTGCATGATTTTTTCTCTTCCCTCCTGGTCTAAGTGGTCTCAGTTCTTGCTTGTGTTTAATTATTTGCTTGTGGGTTTACATGTAGTCCATTGCAGCGTTTCCTCCAGGGTATATTTATTTCCTACGCTTTTTAGTGTACATTAAATTAGCCTTGTCTTCATCCTAGAGTCTATTATTCAGGTAAGTAATAATGTAATCACTGAGTCAGGTGTATAGTTGTGCATTAATGTATTTTCCATTACAGGTGTTTTAGTGTATGTTTAATTGCCTACACCTACTTAATGACCTCCCCCTCCCCTTTCCAGTGTATATTTGATTACCTTCGTTCATTTAATTACCTGGGTATATTTAATTACCTGGATATTCTAACGATCTAATCACCTACCTTTGTATATCTGTTTACCTGTGTATATTTAATTAACCTGGATATTCTAACAACTTAATCACGTGTTATCTAGGATATATCTAATTGACTGTATATACTTAATTATCAAGGCAACCTAATAATATATAATTCTCTCTCATCTACTGGAATTAATTGTAGTCAAAACTTTACCATCTTCATTATTACACTTATTAAAACTTGGTACAAATTGTGTGACTGTTCTGGTACAACTATATTTCATGATTCTTGTCATAAAATATATTTCGGTCGATTTATTTATTTAGTCAGACTTTCATTTGTTTATTCGTGTCTATTTTTGGGGAAATTTTATATTCTGAATAAAAGATAAAAATGACTCAATAAATATTACAAGGATTTATAATAGATTAATTCATTTTACAACAAATACGAACTTGTTGTCAAAACGAAGAATGACAAATGATTCCTTGGTATAGAAAACGAATAAATAAATAAAAATAAAAATCTATTTAACAGATTAAAAACACATTTCCTGGTCTGTCACTGAATATATATATCTACATTTAATCAAGAAATGTTTATAACAAATCTGAAAATTAAGTAATATGCACATTATTCCCTCCAAAGAGTATCAATATAATTTTGTGGTAGAAAATACGACACAACGGACGAAGGATTCTGACGACCTTACCGAGACAACAGGAGTCACAGTGTTCATTTTGCAGCGAATAACATTAAGTGGTCTTACTGAAGCTAAATACAGTATATATTTATTAAATTATCAATAATAACTACAAATACTTGAAATTATAACAAAAGAAGATCATTACAGAGATTTAAAACACATATTTCTTATTACTAATTAGATCTAAAACAAATAATAAGCAATATTTCAAGAGAGAAAAACAAAAGAGGTGGACCACGAACAACAAGACTAAAATTATGGTAAGGCGGAGGTAAAGACTCTCTCTCTCTCTCTCTCTCTCTCTCTCCGTATTAAGTGTATGACGTATAATATACACCAGATAAGGGTGTTTGTATAGTTAGTATAAATGCAAAAAAAAAAAAAATCTTTAGCCAATTTCGTAAAAAAAACCCTACGTAACACACACACACAAGCAGATAGATAGACAGAAACACAGAAACCGATAGACAGATAGACAAACAGACACAGACAGACAGACAGACAGACACAGACAGACAGACAGACACACTCCCCTTGTTATACTCTGCTCAGTCAGTTTAAGAAGGATATTATGTAGATTTATCATCGTGTTATTGAAGACGATTCTGGCCATTTATTCTCCTCATTTATTTCTGATATGAGATTAAGAGAAATTTGAAACGTAATTGAACGAGAGAATAGATCAAGGGTGATGGATGCTCTCTCTCTCTCTCTCTCTCTCTCACACACATTCATAGTATTCAGACGGTGATCCTGTCCTATCCTGTATAAACACACGTAAGCGAAAAGCACTCAGGCATACATACACACACACACGCACACGCACACGCACACACACACACACACTAATAATAATAATAATAATAACAATGGCTGCTTCTCATGTTCAAGGCTGCACGGCTGAGAGCCATTTAGACGTGAATTTGTTTAAGGTGTAAATGCTGTCGACAACACAACGACCACACTCTGAGTTAAAGAGCTGTATGACCCAAACCAAATAATAATCCGAGAAAGATCGGACAACTCGCCAACTGCACTGGCTAACCATTACCTAATTTCACCCTGCCCGGGAATCGAGCCCAGGTCCATTCACTTACAAGGCGAGCATGTTGACTATATACACCACTTAAGTTTTTTGTAACATTAAACACAATTTTAGACACATACACAAACATTTACAAAGAACATTATTAATTCACACATAGTTGAGTGAGTGTGTGTGTGTGTGTGTGTGCGCATGTGTGTAATAATAAAATAATAATAATAATAATAATTAACGGTTTATTGAAAAAGTTCTGCAGCCCGAAGGCTGAAAATATACATTGGGCATAAATGACTTATTACATACATTGGTGGTTTAACAAAAGCCTTCATTAGAGAAAGGTGAAGGAACATACAGTGAACATACAGATTAATGTAGGTGTTGAACAGCGTGGTGTAGTAACTCCCTCACAGATAGTGTTGTGAGGGCCTCACGTGGTGTAGTAATTCCCTCACAGATGGTGTTATGAGGGGCCTCACGTGGTGTAGTAATTCCCTCACAGATGGTGTTATGAGGGGCCTCACGTGGTGTAGTAATTCCCTCACAGATGGTGTTATGAGGGCCTCACGTGGTGTAGTTCCCTCACAGATGTTATGGGGCCTCACGTGGTGTAGTAATTCCCTCACAGATGGTGTTATGAGGGGCCCCACGTGGTGTAGGAATTCCCTCACAGATGGTGTTAAGCGGGGCCTCACGTGGTGTAGTAATTCCCTCACAGATGGTGTTATGAGGGGCCTCACGTGGTGTAGTAATTCCCTCACAGATGGTGTTATGAGGGGCCTCACGTGGTGTAGTAGTTCCCTCACAGACGGTGTTCTATGAGTGAGGTGTGGTCCCAGGCCTTCCTATCGTAGACGGATTAACACATCGCTGGTAGTTGGGTCGGGCCGTTATCACTGGGTACCTGGGACCTCACTGTGTGAAGGTCAACTTGGGTACCACTGTTACTGTTGAGTTGTTCTCACTGACTTAAGCACTGTTCACCACTGTTCACCTCTGTTTAACACTGGTTCCATTCCTTTCCTAAATGAAATAGTAACTTCTGGCGTGAACTTGTTGATATTCCGGTGGGGAGGAGGGTTCAGGGGAGGGAGTTGGTATGGGCCAACATAACAGTTGACCTGTGTGTGTGTGTACATCAAGTTATTTAAGAGTGATATTATCAGAGGTTCATAAAGCTCATCATTACCGGTAATTTTCTATTTTTAATCCCTAAAATTGGACAAAGTTTTAACCTGAAAAATATTACTTTAATCATGACACAAAAACCCTGAAGAAGAGAACAACTAATTCTTATAGAAGTAAATAACTATCATACTTTTATGTCTGTCTGTGTCTGTCTGTCTGTGTAAAGGCCTAGGACTTAGGGATAGAAATCCCTTACCAGGCTAATCACGATCTTAATAAAGTAAAGTCAAGGACCATGGTTTTCCGAGGAATAACAAACAACCGTTTGAGATTGGCATCTCTTTACTATAAAAATATAACACAAAACTCTGACACCGCTCAACAAACATCAAATAATTATGGGAGTCAAACAATTAATGGAAGCAAACACTTAAAGGAATCAAACAAATAATGGGAGTCAGCAATTAATGGAATCAAACAATTATAGAATCAAACCATGAACAAATATTTCCTACGGCAGTGGCCCTGGGGGAAGGTTCTGGAACACGGTGATGCACACTCAGGATAGGGAAGCGTCCACTTCAATTCCACACTCAGCGACGTCTTGAAAAGGCAGGAGAACACCGGGGCACCGACGGAATGTGATGAACTGATGGTCGTGGTATGCGGTAGTGGTAGATGACCAGAGAGTTGGCAGTTGATAGGTGAAGGTCTGGGAACACAGCCCACGAGTCCAGGACCTATGATGAGATCACAGCCAGAATTTGACGGACAGCAGGGTAGCTAGATACTGATGGTATGGCGGCTGGGTTGAATCTCCCGGCGGCGGAGATAGTCGCTGCCGTTCTCACCTCCGTCCAACCACCCCAAGTATCGTCTGCACCAGCAAACGAGCGAGTTAGCAAAGGTAACTAGCAGGAGGATCGTTTCCGCCCTTACAGTCTGTTTGTCTGTCTGTGGAATAGTTCTCGATCTTCCTCCCAAGACAGACCTTAATACCCCCATCCCTCTTCTTTTTCTTCCTCCTCCTCCTCCACATACCTATTGTCCTCTTCTTCCTCCTCTACATCCCTCTTCTCCTCCCCCCCCACCATAACACCATAATGATAATCCCTCATAAGCCACCCCATTATAACCAATTTTCATCGCTACACTCAACAAATCATAAACTGTTGAGGGGCCTTCAGGTTAGGTCAGGTCAGGTTAGGTTAGGTCAGGTCAGGTCAGGTTAGGTCAGGTCAGGTTAGGTTAGGTTCACAATGGCTCAAAGCAAATTAGAATACCGTGGTCAGGGATGCTGTACAGGTGCATTACATAATCCCATTGGTATTAAAGGTGTGGGAGGATTAAATTATTTTATATCTATTTACAGAGTTACATAAAGTTCCTTAATATCCAATACCAATATTTACAAACACTTCCTTGTATTATGGAGTGAAACTTGATGTTATTTTGGCGATATTTATAATAAAGAGAAATGTTCGCTGACTCTAAACCAAAGATGTGATAAATGAACGTACATACAGAACAGCTGCCGCAAGCAAAAAATTATACCATACTAATTTTTTAAGGTCATAGGTCAAAACTCAAGGTCAAACTTTTTAAGGTCATAGGTCAAAACTCAAGGTCGGACTTTTTAAGGTCATAGGTCAAAACTCAAGGTCGGACTTTTAAGGTCATAGGTCAAAACTAAAGGTCGGACTTTTAAGGTCATAGGTCAAAACTCAAGGTCGGACTTTTTAAGGTCATAGGTCAAAACTCAAGGTCAAACTTCCGATAAACTAAAAAAATAAATGAATTATAGTTATTGTATTAATATACATCATTAACCACTATACTGTACAAGTCATTGTTTATAAATTTCTGAGACTGATTAACTACGGAAAATATGAGTCAGATAAAAAGATGAGAAAGTCACCGTTACTAGAGAGCTAAATTGGCCAAGATACCACAAGACAAGGTAAAAGAATAAAGGTGAATACTGAACAAATTTATCATACAGGTAAGACAGAAATTTTCTGAACCTAGTATTATTCCTGGATGCTTTAAGTCAGCACACGATGACGCACACACACACACACAAACACTTAAGCTGAGTCAGAGATCAAAGTCAAACCATCACTGGTACAATACGACTCTCAACATGGGTTTATAAAGGGAAAATCTTGTCTAACAAACCTGCTAACGTTTTTTAGGAAGTCTTCGAGGTAGTAGATAATGACGAAAATTACGATGTTATTTACTTACACTTTAGAAAAGCATTTGACAGAGTACCGCATCAGAGGCTTCTGAGAAAAATTAAGGCTCATGGTATCGAGGGGAAAGTTTAAAATTGGATAAAATCATGGCTCACCGATAGAACGCAGAGGGTCAGCGTAGATGGTGTTAAATCTGAGTGGGGCCGTGTAACCAGTAGGGGTTCCCCAGGGGTCAGTACTAGGCCCACTCTTGTTCATAATCTACATAAACGATTTAGATAGTGGGATCAGCAGTGACATAAGCAAGTTTGCGGATGACACCAAAATAGGGCGGCAAATTAATTCAGGGCAGGATGCAAATGCATTACAGGAGGATCTAAATAAACTGCAGGGGTAGTCTGAAAAATGGCAAATGAAATTCAACACCAGCAAGTGCAGCGTACTTAATATTGGAAGAACAAATACTTATAATGTATAAAGCCTTAACAACATCAACCTAGAGCAGTCGACTTGTGAAAGAGACCTAGGGGTACTTGTAAGCCCGGACCTACGGCCTAGAAAACAGTGCGTTAATGTTCGAAATAAGGCAAACAGAGTATTGGGTTTTATATCTAGAATTATAAGTAACAAGAGTGCAGAGGTCTTATTGCAACTATATCTTGCGCTAGTCAGGCCGCACCTCGATTATGCGGTTCAGTTCTGGTGCCCCTATTATAGAATGGATATAAATTCACTAGAGTCGGTGCAGCAAAGAATGACAAAAATGATTCCGGGACTTGGAAACCTTCCATATCAGGATAGGTTAAAGAAACTTAACTTGCATTCCCTAGAAAGACGAAGAGTGCGGGGAGATATGATAGAAGTATTTAAGTGGGTGAAAGGAATCAATAAAGGGGATATAGATAAGGTTCTTATAATATCCGAGCAGGATAGGACTCGGAGCAACGGATTCAAGTTGGATAAGTTTAAGTTTAGGAGGGAGATAGGAAGAAACTGGTTCACAAATAGGGTGGTGGACGAGTGGAACAAGCTTAGCAACTTTGTAGTAAGTGCAGGAACTCTGGAGAGTTTCAAAAGGAGGCTAGATAGATTCATGGATGATAGAGAGTGGTAGTAACTCTCGACAGGAGCTGCCATGCACAGGCCAACCGGCCTATTGCAGACTCCTTATTTTCTTATGTTCTTATGTTCTTATCTATCTATCTATCTATCTATCTATCTACTGTATCTATCTATCTATCAATCTATCTATCTACTGTATTTATCTATTTATATCTATTTTATTAACTCACCTGTACCATTAATCATCAGTTTATTTATCTTAATCTTCTTCCCATTTTGATTTATTCCTCTTAACTATGTATGTATCTACACCCACAAACATACCTACTATCCACGCCCCACACCCACAAACAAACCTACTATCCACGCCCCACACCCACAAACAAACCTACTATCCACGCCCTACACCCACAAACAAACCTACTATCCACGCCCTACACCCACAAACAAACCTACTATCCACGCCCCACACCCACAAACAAATACTATCCACGCCCCACACCCACAAACAAACCTACTATCCACGCCCTACACCCACAAACAAACCTACTATCCACCCCACACCCACAAACAAAACCCACTATCCACGCTCTACACCCACAAACAAACCTAATATACACCCTCCACGCCCCACACCCACAAACAAAACTCATTATCCACGCCCCACACCCACAAACAAACCCACCATCCACGCCCCACACCCACAAACAAACCTGTCATCCACGCCCTACACCCACAAACAACCTACTATCCACGCCCTACACCCACAAACAAACCTACTATCCACGCCCTACACCCACAAACAAACCTACTATCCACGCCCCACACCCACAAACAAACCTACTATCCACGTCCCACACCCACAAACAAACCTACTATCCACGCCCCACACCCACAAACAAACCTACTATCCACGCCCTACACCCACAACAAACCTACTATCCATGCCCTACACCCACAAACAAACCTACTATCCACGCCCTACACCCACAAACAAACCTACTATCCACGCCCTACACCCACAAACAAACCTACTATCCACGTTCTACACCCACAAACACACACTACCCACCACCTACACCCACAAACATACCTACTATCCACTCCCTACACCCACAAATAAACCTACTATCCACGCCCCACACCCACAAACATACCTACTATCCACGCTCTACACCCACAA
>NW_024746369.1:0-36361 GCF_018991925.1 Homarus americanus | reverse complement strand
ATTGCTGAATATTTTATTACAACCCCAATATTGTAGAACATGTGTACAGTAATGGCTGGTCTTCAGATACTGTATGTGGATGTACTAAATTAATATTGCTGTAATTGCCCTAAAATTCATTATGAGTAAAGAAGCATTAAAATAATAAGTTTTGTATTTATGGAATTTAATGAGCAGAAGATTCCATGGCTGGTTTATATTTTGAGTTGAGAGCCAAATGTTAGATTGGTCTGGACGACGCCCGGGGAGGAGCCAAGGTAATATTTATGATAATTTACTGTTTTATGACCGTAATTATTGCTGGAAATGATTCTAGATAGAATATTATTAAACAACATGATGGCAAGGGTTGAAGGTGACTGCCAATAACTCATAGAGATGAGTATTTTGTATAAATTTAGGTCACTTGTATATTACATTGTGTATACAGTGAACTGGAATCATAATATATTATTTATTGACATCATATCAATATTGTCTCCATATTACAAGTCCTACTGCGTCCCGAGAGACACGAGTGCCAGTGTATTACATTGGTACTCGTGTCACGCAGAACACACTATAACTTGTGGTATGGAGACAATATTTATATGATTTAAGGACTGGGAGTTAGCACCACCAAAGAGTGGGTAGCATACAAGAATTAAATCTAAATTATTATGTATAAGTAGGAGGTGACATAGTGGTCAGTGACTCTCCCTGTGGTAGGAGGTCCCTGACAGTGGGACAGTCAAGGCAGTAGTGTTGAGGGAAGTTAGCATTGGGACAGTTACTGAGTTTACAGGAAGAGAAGTGCAGGCCATCTCCCACCTCAGATACTAACCTAATGCTAAAAAAGACATTATGTCTGCTGACCATAAGTCCACTTCGACGATACTTGTGTGGACGAGGAAGAAAGTGATCATAGTTTTGGGTGGATATATCTTCAGCCAGTTCACTATGCCTGTGATGGATTGTAGGGAGAAGAGCGGCTTAACGTATTCCCTCTCAATAGGGTCATGTTGGGCTTATATTGAGGCCTAACAGATCATGATTGGACAGTCAGAGTTTGGCGAAGCAGTTATTGATTAATCTCTTTTTTTTTTCTTTTTACTTTTATCCTCTTCACCACTGAACGACTCGTTAGCTGCTTGGGAGATCGGTCACGTCTGCGTTACGCACTGTTGGCAAGTACTGGCCTTGAACTGGCTCCTGAATGTACCTGAACCTGCTCCAGTGTTGGTCAAGTCTGGTCTTGAAACAGCTCACACTCGGTGCCGTCACAGCACTCTGGTAGATTGTTCCAAGAATTCACAACTCTCACTCCGAAAAAGTTTGCCCTCACAGTTTTCTGGACTTGTGGCTTCTTCAACCTTGAGCTGTGACCCCTTGTGGGGCGAGCGTCTGCCAGCTCCAGGTAAGGACACTCGACTGAGTAGTGACCCCTGAGATGCTTATTCACCTCAGTTAGGTCCCCACTTGCCCGTCTCTAGTATAAGCTAGACAAGTTCAGGCGCTCCAATCTCTCAGGGTAGCTGAGGTGCCATAGTGCAGGCACCAGTCTGGTGGCCCTCCTTTGAACATTTTCTCAGGGACCAGACGGGGTGACAGTACTCCAGATGGGGAAGCACTTCACTCTTCAAGATCGTTATGAGGGACGGACCGTCCAGATATCTGAACGACCTTCTTATAAGACCCAATAATTTATTTGCCTGATTTACCTTCTTCTCGCAATGGCCCGAGAACTTCAGCTCATTGTCAACATACACTCCTAGGTCCTTCTCACATTCAGTCTCAACTAGTGCAGTTTCTTCATCCCATTGGGACATATGATACGCCTCCTTACCGTTGGTACGCTCCAGGTGCATCCTCTTACACTTCGTGACATTGAATCTCGGCAGCCATTTCTTCGACCATTCTTGGAGCCCACAGAGGTCCTTCTGCAGCTCTTCACAGTCCGCTTGGTTCTTGATTTCGCGAAATAACTCGGCGTCATCGGTAAACATTTGTATGGAGGAGTGTACAACGTCAGGCATGTCATTTATGAAAAACAAATAACAGCGGGCCCAATACACTGTCCTGTGGTACCCCGCTTGTGACAGGTACGGATGATGATTTCGTGCCATTAATCACCACACACTGCTTGCGGTCATGTAGGAAGTCTACTATCCACGCTAGGACATTTCCCCGAATTCCGTACCCTTGAGTTTAATTTTCAGCCCAGTACTTGCCAACAGTGCCTAACAGAGACGTGACCGATCGCCCAAGCGGCTAACGAGTCACTCATTTGGTGAAGAGGATGAAAGAAAAGGAAAAGTAACAGAGACGTGACCAATCGCCCAAGCGGCTAACGAGTCAATCATTTGGTGAAGAGGATGAGAGTAAGTACCAGTAAGTCCTGGCCTCATGTCGCTTCCCATAACAGATTAGGGAAGGTTTTATGCTATTGTTACACTTTCCTGGATAAATTCTGGATAATAATATTCCTAATAAGTAAAAAAGTAAATTATTGAACTCCCGAACGGCTAGTAAGCAGATAAATGCTGAAAAATAAATCATTTTAAGCTTGGCATGATGTGTTATTGATAGACGTCGCTTATACAACAAAACCAAGACGAGGACGATACTCTATTGTTTAGTTATTTCACCATTTATCTGTTTATTTGCTATTCTGGCATTTAGTTCCGTATTTTATTAATTAATTATCACCTTAACTGTCCCGTGTTAGTACAGGAGGAACAGTAATTGGTAAAAAACACTAAATAACACCACGTTTTATTCTCAGGCTGTGGGACTTGAACACAGGACAAAATGATGAACGCCTTACATTATTACCAAAAGATATTAATATATCTAACATTAATATACAATATAAAACTATTTCATTTTGTTATCGTAGTAAAGTTAATTTATCATAATATAAGTCATTAAATTAGTTTATTAACACACTAAGACCATTGCGGCATGTTGGTGATCAACAACCAAAACTATTGTAAACAAACACGAGTGAGGCAGAACTTCTTCCTATTATTATGGCTAATTATCACCTTATTAGTTATTGGATAATGACTAATTCAGGTAAGTGTGTTGATTATAATACTAGTAACATATTTTATAGAGTTTAATATAGGAGTGAGTTGTTTAATGGTTATAATGAACTGTTATGTGTTGGTCCGGGATGATAATGGCGTCGGTGCTAAGAATTTTACCTTCATATCCGTCGGAAATGAGTGGTGGAGTTATCACCCTTCCTCCATACAACCTAACCTAACCAACCAAAGAAACCTAACCTATGTATGTCCTTGTTAAGGTAATAACTAGACACAGTATAGTAAGTAACACAAACTTGATCACTTTATTTACCGTATAATATATACTTATAGATATATACTGGTATATTATATATATTGTATGTATATACTGGTATATACCCAGAATATTCACTTAATAGTTGTAAATTAATGGTGTAACCTTCCTGTGCACTCCAGGCAGTCGTGACGATTGTGTCAACTACCTGGTCATCATCTGTGTTTTGTAAAAAAAAATATAACCTGCCACAGACTACCTCAGGCTGATATAACCTGCCACAGACTACCCCAGGCTGCTATAACCTGCCACAGACTACCCCAGGCTGCTATAACCTGCCACAGACTACCCCAGGCTGCTATAACCTGCCACAGACTACCCCAGGCTGATATAACCTGCCACAGACTACCCCAGGCTGATATAACCTGCCACAGACTACCCCAGGCTGTTATAACCTGCCACAGACTACCCCAGGCTGCTATAACCTGCCACAGACTACCCCAGGCTGTTATAACCTGCCACAGACTACCCCAGGCTGATATAACACGCTGACTGACAACTTGTACAGAAAAAGGTGAGCATTTAGTCCTGTGTGTAATTATGGTGTTGAGGGATAACATTTGTAATATGATTCAAGTAAATATTCCAAAAGAAGAGCTGTAGATCACTTGACTTAACCTCTTGAGTACAATTACCTTTGGCCCGACCCAACACCAGACACTGTAGCAAGAGAGACCGCACCACCTCCCCACCTGACACTGTACAGTACTGGGGCTATAGATTATTAGAACACCCGAGATGTATTTGAATTAGGAGTGTACAATATGAATACAGTACCATTATTTCCCCATAGATTCTACTGCTATAAAGATCATCAGGTGCACCATGCTAAATACTGATAGTCACCAAAATGTTGGATGTTGTCCAGTCTTTGTTCACTAACATGTATCTAAGACCGACTGGCCCACTGGCTCACCGACCCATTGGCAATATGCCCAAACTCCCGATGAGCCAGTCCGTCACTGGGTGACGATGTGTCATAAACCCTCATTAGCTGTAATTAAACCTTTGTAATTACTTTTAGAATATTTTCATTTTGCACAAGTTGATTTAGTCATTTGTAGTTTTCATTTATAAATTGTACTTTTTATAAGAATATTATCTAAGGCAAAATATTTTGTTTCAGATACTGTGATGTCACATCTCAAGACCATGTGTAACTAAGTTGAAGTTCACAATGTCAAACAGAGATAAAAAGTTCTCCTGTGAGGAATGTGGCAAACAGTTTTGTTTAAAGTCTACTCTTCAGACACATTTACTTGTACACAATGGTATGAAGGAGTTTGAATGTGAGGAATGTGGGAAATGTTTCTCACAGAAGGGTCATCTTAAGAAACACATTCTTGGACACAGTGGTATAAAGGAGTTTGAATGTGAGGAATGTGGGAAATGTTTCTCATGGAAGAGTCATCTCAAGAGACATATTCTTGGACACAGTGGTATAAAGGAGTTTGAATGTGAGGAATGTGGAAAATGGTTCTCCCAGAAGAGTCATCTCAAGAGACATATTCTTGAACACAGTGGTATAAAGGAGTTTGAATGTGAGGAATGTGGAAAATGGTTCTCCCAGAAGAGTCATCTCAAGAGACATATTCTTGAACACAGTGGTATAAAGGAGTTTGAATGTGAGGAATGTGGGAAATGTTTCTCACGGAAGAGTCATCTCAAGACACACATTCTTGGACACAGTGGTATAAAGGAGTTTGAATGTGAGGAATGTGGAAAATGTTTTTCTCAGAAGAGTACTATCAAGACTCACATTCTTGGACACAGTGATATAAAGGAGTTTGAATGTGAGGAATGTGGAAAATGTTTCTCTCTGAAGAGTACTCTCAAGACACACATTCTTGGACACAGTGGTATAAAGGAGTTTGAATGTGAGGAATGTGGAAAATGTTTCTCTCAGAAGAGTACTATGAAGACTCACATTCTTGGACACAGTGGTACAAAGGAGTTTGAATGTGAGGAATGTGGAAAATGTTTCTCTCTGAAGAGTACTCTCAAGACACACATTCTTGGACACAGTGGTATAAAGGAGTTTGAATGTGAGGAATGTGGGAAACATTTTGCACTAAAAGGTAATCTGAAGACTCACATTCTTGGACACAGTGGTATAAAGGAGTTTGAATGTGAGGAATGTGGGAAACATTTTGCACTAAAAGGTAATCTCAAGACACACATTCTTGGACACAGTGGTATAAAGGAGTTTGAATGTGAGGAATGTGGGAAATGTTTCTCCCGGAAGAGTACTCTCAAATGTCATAAACTTGTGCATGATAAAAACAGAATTCAATAAATGTTTGAATGCCTTTAACAGAAGGTAAATGTGCCACATAAACTTGAATACAGTGATATACATCAATATAAAACCACTTGAACAAACTCCATGAATGTAGCAGAAATAAAGACAAGTGACAAATGCCACTTTTATAGATATTCAACACCAGTTTTAATTATCTGCTCTTAAAATGTAAATTTCTTCTACCATGGCCTTAGTGTAGACATTTGGTTGGTAGTTTTGATTCATGTTTTAAATATATTCTTTCATCACTTACAGATATATGGTACCATTGTCTGGTAAATAATGGTTAGGGTTCATATATAGTAGCTGGTGTTATGGGGCAGATGAACTTTAACACCTCTTAACTGTATATAATATCATGTTTAATATATTGTTCAGTTAGCATCTTGGACCTTAGTTAGGTAACTCTTCTTGGTTATATATAAATTCATCCTTGGGCAGTCATTTTATTAAAGTAGCCAATGCTGAAATGTCAAACTCTGGGTTAAAATTAGTTGTTTGATCATGTCAAGCAGAAGACTTGTTTAAATTAACATACAGTATTTAGATATTTGCTGTTCTTATATACAACTTTTCCTAATAGTACTGGCATGTGTTTATCTAGCAATGGTGTTTTAAAAAATGATTGTTACAAGAATGTCATTAATTTTGTGCACCTGAATATATAGTTTTATGTTAATACAGGCTGTCCCCAACTTACAACAGGGATACATTCCTGGACCCATAGTTTAGGTTAGGTTAAAGCCCATACAAAACAACAATAATATCCCATGCATAAAAAATAATGTAAATTAAGTGATGTTAAACAAAATATAATGATGAAAATAATGAAAAAAACGGGATTTTAATTACAAGTTTTTGTGGTGAATGTATTGGGATCCCGTTCATAAGTGCGGGTGATGGTAAGTCGGACGGTCGTAACTCGGGGACTGCCTGTATACACTTTATGTTTGGCCATGATGTACCACAAACATTAATATCTTACAGAATGAGATATAAGTATTTAAACTATTGCTGAATATTTTATTACAACCCCAATATTGTAGAACAAGTGTACAGTAATGGCTGGTCTTCAGATACTGTATGTGGATGTACTAAATTAATATTGGTGTAATTGCCCTAAAATTCATTATGAGTAAAGAAGCATTAAAATAATCAGTTTTGTATTTATGGAATTTAATGAGCAGAAGATTCCATGGCTGGTTTATATTTTGAGTTGAGATCAAAATGTTAGATTGGTCTGGACGACGCCCGGGGAGGAGCCAAGGTAATATTTATGATAATTTACCGTTTTATGACCGTAATTATTGCTGGAAATGATTCTAGATAGAATATTATTAAACAACATGATGGCAAGGGTTGAAGGTGACTGCCAATAACTCATAGAGATGAGTATTTTGTATAAATTTGGGTCACTTGTATATTACAGTATGTATACAGTGAACTGGAATCATAATATATTATTTATTGACATCATATCAATATTGTCTCCATATTACAAGTCCTACTGCGTCCCGAGAGACACGGGTACCAGTGTATTACATTGGTACTCGTGTCACGCAGAACACACTATAACTTGTGGTATGGAGACAATATTTATATGATTTAAGGACTGGGAGTTAGCACCACCAAAGAGTGGGTAGCATACAAGAATTAAATCTAAATTATTATGTATAAGTAGGAGGTGACATAGTGCTCAGTGACTCTCCCTGTGGTAGGAGGTCCCTGACAGTGGGACAGTCAAGGCAGTAGTGTTGAGGGAAGTTAGCATTGGGACAGTTACTGAGTTTACAGGAAGAGAAGTGCAGGCCATCTCCCACCTCAGATACTAACCTAATGCTAAAAAAGACAACATTATATCTGCTGACCATAAGTCCACGTCGACGATACTTGTGTGGACGAGGATGAAAGTGATCATAGTTTTGGGTGGATATATCTTCAGCCAGTTCACTATGCCTGTGATGGATTGTAGGGAGAAGAGCGGCTTAACGTATTCCCTCTCAATAGGGTCATGTTGGGCTTATATTGAGGCCTAACAGATCATGATTGGACAGTCAGAGTTTGGAGAATCAGTTATTGATTAATCTTTTTTTTTTCTTTTTACTTTTATCCTCTTCACCACTGAACGACTCGTTAGCTGCTTGGGAGATCGGTCACGTCTGCGTTACGCACTGTTGGCAAGTACTGGCCTTGAACTGGCTCCTGAATGTACCTGAACCTGCTCCATTGTTGGTCAAGTCTGGTCTTGAAACAGCTCACACTCGGTGCCGTCACAGCACTCTGGTAGATTGTTCCAAGAATTCACAACTCTCACTCCGAAAAAGTTTGCCCTCACAGTTTTCTGGACTTGTGGCTTCTTCAACCTTGAGCTGTGACCCCTTGTGGGGCGAGCGTCTGCCAGCTCCAGGTAAGGATACTCGACTGAGTAGTGCCCCTTGAGATGCTTATTCACCTCAGTTAGATCCCCACTTGCCCGTCTGTAGTATAAGCTAGACAAGTTCAGGCGCTCCAATCTCTCAGGGTAGCTGAGGTGCCATAGTGCAGGCACCAGTCTGGTGGCCCTCCTTTGAACATTTTCTCAGGGACCAGACGGGGTGACAGTACTCCAGATGGGGAAGCACTTCACTCTTCAAGATCGTTATGAGGGACGGACCGTCCAGATATCTGAACGACCTTCTTATAAGACCCAATAATTTATTTGCCTGATTTACCTTCTTCTCGCAATGGCCCGAGAACTTCAGCTCATTGTCAACATACACTCCTAGGTCCTTCTCACATTCAGTCTCAACTAGTGCAGTTTCTTCATCCCATTGGGACATATGATACGCCTCCTTACCGTTGGTACGCTCCAGGTGCATCCTCTTACACTTCGTGACATTGAATCTCGGCAGCCATTTCTTCGACCATTCTTGGAGCCCACAGAGGTCCTTCTGCAGCTCTTCACAGTCCGCTTGGTTCTTGATTTCGCGAAATAACTCGGCGTCATCGGTAAACATTTGTATGGAGGAGTGTACAACGTCAGGCATGTCATTTATGAAAAACAAATAACAGCGGGCCCAATACACTGTCCTGTGGTACCCCGCTTGTGACAGGTACGGATGATGATTTCGTGCCATTAATCACCACACACTGCTTGCGGTCATGTAGGAAGTCTACTATCCACGCTAGGACATTTCTCCGAATTCCGTACCCTTGAGTTTAATTTTCAGCCCAGTACTTGCCAACAGTGCCTAACAGAGACGTGACCGATCGCCCAAGCGGCTAACGAGTCACTCATTTGGTGAAGAGGATGAAAGAAAAGGAAAAGTAACAGAGACGTGACCGATCGCCCAAGCGGCTAACGAGTCAATCATTTGGTGAAGAGGATGAGAGTAAGTACCAGTAAGTCCTGGCCTCATGTCGCTTCCCATAACAGATTAGGGAAGGTTTTATGCTATTGTTACACTTTCCTGGATAAATTCTGGATAATACTATTCCTAATAAGTAAAAAAGTAAATTATTGACCTCCCGAACGGCTAGTAAGCAGATAAATGCTGAAAAATAAATCATTTTAAGCTTGGCATGATGTGTTATTGATAGACGTCGCTTATACAACAAAACCAAGACGAGGACGATACTCTATTGTTTAGTTATTTCACCATTTATCTGTTTATTTGCTATTCTGGCATTTAGTTCCGTATTTTATTAATTAATTATCACCTTAACTGTCCCGTGTTAGTACAGGAGGAACAGTAATTGGTAAAAAACACTAAATAACACCACGTTTTATTCTCAGGCTGTGGGACTTGAACACAGGACAAAATGATGAACGCCTTACATTATTACCAAAAGATATTAATATATCTAACATTAATATACAATATAAAACTATTTTATTTTTTCATCGTAGTAAAGTTAATTTATCATAATATAAGTCATTAAATTAGTTTATTAACACACTAAGACCATTGCGGCATGTTGGTGATCAACAACCAAAACTATTGTAAACAAACACGAGTGAGGCAGAACTTCTTCCTATTATTATGGCTAATTATCACCTTATTAGTTATTGGATAATGACTAATTCAGGTAAGTGTGTTGATTATAATACTAGTAACATATTTTATAGAGTTTAATATAGGAGTGAGTTGTTTAATGGTTATAATGAACTGTTATGTGTTGGTCCGGGATGATAATGGCGTCGGTGCTAAGAATTTTACCTTCATATCCGTCGGAAATGAGTGGTGGAGTTATCACCCTTCCTCCATACAACCTAACCTAACCAACCAAAGAAACCTAACCTATGTATGTCCTTGTTAAGGTAATAACTAGACACAGTACAGTAAGTAACACAAACTTGATCACTTTATTTACCGTATAATATATACTTATAGATATATACTGGTATATTATATATATTGTATGTATATACTGGTGTATACCCAGAATATTCACTTAATAGTTGTAAATTAATGGTGTAACCTTCCTGTGCACTCCAGGCAGTCGTGACGATTGAGTCAACTACCTGGTCATCATCTGTGTTTTGTAAAAAAAAATATAACCTGCCACAGACTACCTCAGGCTGATATAACCTGCCACAGACTACCCCAGGCTGATATAACCTGCCACAGACTACCCCAGGCTGCTATAACCTGCCACAGACTACCCCAGGCTGTTATAACCTGCCACAGACTACCCCAGGCTGATATAACACGCTGACTGACAACTTGTACAGAAAAAGGTGAGCATTTAGTCCTGTGTGTAATTATGGTGTTGAGGGATAACATTTGTAATATGATTCAAGTACATATTCCATAAGAAGAGCTGTAGATCACTTGACTTAACCTCTTGAGTACAATTACCTTTGGCCCGACCCAACACCAGACACTGTAGCAAGAGAGACCGCACCACCTCCCCACCTGACACTGTACAGTACTGGGGCTATAGATTATTAGAACACCCGAGATGTATTTGAATTAGGAGTGTAAAATATGAATACAGTACCATTATTTCCCCACAGATTCTACTGCTATAAAGATCATCAGGTGCACCATGCTAAATACTGATAGTCACCAAAATGTTGGATGTTGTCCAGTCTTTGTTCACTAACATGTATCTAAGACCGACTGGCCCACTGGCTCACCGACCCATTGGCAATATGCCCAAACTCCCGATGAGCCAGTCCGTCACTGGGTGACGATGTGTCATAAACCCTCATTAGCTGTAATTAAACCTTTGTAATTACTTTTAGAATATTTTCATTTTGCACAAGTTGATTTAGTCATTTGTAGTTTTCATTTATAAATTGTACTTTTTATAAGAATATTATCTAAGGCAAAATATTTTGTTTCAGATACTGTGATGTCACATCTCAAGACCAAGTGTAACTAAGTTGAAGTTCACAATGTCAAGCAGAGATAAAAAGTTCTCCTGTGAGGAATGTGGCAAACAGTTTTGTTTAAAGTCTACTCTTCAGACACATTTACTTATACACAATGGTATGAAGGAGTTTGAATGTGAGGAATGTGGGAAATGTTTCTCACAGAAGGGTCATCTTAAGAGACACATTCTTGGACACAGTGGTATAAAGGAGTTTGAATGTGAGGAATGTGGGAAATGTTTCTCATGGAAGAGTCATCTCAAGAGACATATTCTTGGACACAGTGGTATAAAGGAGTTTGAATGTGAGGAATGTGGAAAATGGTTCTCCCAGAAGAGTCATCTCAAGAGACATATTCTTGAACACAGTGGTATAAAGGAGTTTGAATGTGAGGAATGTGGAAAATGGTTCTCCCAGAAGAGTCATCTCAAGAGACATATTCTTGAACACAGTGGTATAAAGGAGTTTGAATGTGAGGAATGTGGGAAATGTTTCTCACGGAAGAGTCATCTCAAGACACACATTCTTGGACACAGTGGTATAAAGGAGTTTGAATGTGAGGAATGTGGAAAATGTTTTTCTCAGAAGAGTACTATCAAGACTCACATTCTTGGACACGGTGGTATAAAGGAGTTTGAATGTGAGGAATGTGGAAAATGTTTCTCTCTGAAGAGTACTCTCAAGACACACATTCTTGGACACAGTGGTATAAAGGAGTTTGAATGTGAGGAATGTGGAAAATGTTTCTCTCAGAAGAGTACTATGAAGACTCACATTCTTGGACACAGTGGTACAAAGGAGTTTGAATGTGAGGAATGTGGAAAATGTTTCTCTCTGAAGAGTACTCTCAAGACACACATTCTTGGACACAGTGGTATAAAGGAGTTTGAATGTGAGGAATGTGGGAAACATTTTGCACTAAAAGGTAATCTGAAGACTCACATTCTTGGACACAGTGGTATAAAGGAGTTTGAATGTGAGGAATGTGGGAAACATTTTGCACTAAAAGGTAATCTCAAGACACACATTCTTGGACACAGTGGTATAAAGGAGTTTGAATGTGAGGAATGTGGGAAATGTTTCTCCCGGAAGAGTACTCTCAAATGTCATAAACTTGTGCATGATAAAAACAGAATTCAATAAATGTTTGAATGACTTTAACAGAAGGTAAATGTGCCACATAAACTTCAATACAGTGATATACATCAATATAAAACCACTTGAACAAACTCCATGAATGTAGCAGAAATAAAGACAAGTGACAAATGCCACTTTTATAGATATTAAACACAAGTTATAATTATCTGATCTTAAAATGTAAATTTCTTCTACCATGGCCTTAGTGTAGACATTTGGTTGGTAGTTTTGATTCATGTTTTAAATATATTCTTTCATCACTTACAGATATATGGTACCATTGTCTGGTAAATAATGGTTAGGGTTCATATATAGTAGCTGGTGTTATGGGGCAGATGAACTTTAACACCTCTTAACTGTATATAATATCATGTTTAATATATTGTTCAGTTAGCATCTTGGACCTTAGTTAGGTAACTCTTCTTGGTTATATATAAATTCATCCTTGAACAGTCATTTTCTTAAAGTAGCCAATGCTGAAATGTCAAACTCTGGGTTAAAATTAGTTATTTGATCATGTCAAGCAGAAGACTTGTTTAAATTAACATACAGTATTTAGATATTTGCTGTTCTTATATACAACTTTTCCTAATAGTACTGGCATGTGTTTATCTAGCAATGGTGTTTTAAAAAATGATTGCTACAAGAATGTCATTAATTTTGTGCACCTGAATATATAGTTTTATGTTAATACAGGCTGTCCCCAACTTACAACAGGGATAAGTTCCTGGGCCCATAGTTTAGGCTAGGTTAAAGCCCATACAAAACAACAATAATATCCCATGCATAAAAAATAATGTAAATAAAGTGATGTTAAACAAAATATAATGATGAAAATAATGAAAAAAACGGGATTTTAATTACAAGTTTTTGTGGTGAATGTATTGGGATCCCGTTCATAAGTGCGGGTGATGGTAAGTCGGACGGTCGTAACTCGGGGACTGCCTGTATACACTTTATGTTTGGCCATGATGTGCCACAAACATTAATATCTTACAGAATGACATATAAGTATTTAAACTATTGCTGAATATTTTATTACAACCCCAATATTGTAGAACATGTGTACAGTAATGGCTGGTCTTCAGATACTGTATGTGGATGTACTAAATTAATATTGCTGTAATTGCCCTAAAATTCATTATGAGTAAAGAAGCATTAAAATAATAGGTTTTGTATTTATGGAATTTAATGAGCAGAAGATTCCATGGCTGGTTTATATTTTGAGTTGAGATCAAAATGTTAGATTGGTCTGGACGACGCCCGGGGAGGAGCCAAGGTAATATTTATGATAATTTACTGTTTTATGACCGTAATTATTGCTGGAAATGATTCTAGATATAAAATTATTAAACAACATGATGGCAAGGGTTGAAGGTGACTGCCAATAACTCATAGAGATGAGTATTTTATATAAATTTGGGTCACTAGTTTATTACATTGTGTATACAGTGAACTGGAGTCAGTATTTATTGTCCAGATCACTTTCCTGGTGACTGTTTTAGTGTTTGTTTGACCAAGATTCAACATTGTCTTTGTTATATGTGAAGCTTTAACCCTGTACTGTACTGATCTTTATTATACAGTATTGTACTGTACTGTATGTCAGTTGGAGCATTAATGAGGGACAACTGTACTGTACTGTTCTGTACTGATCCATATTATAGTGTTCTGTACTGTTCTGATCCATATTATACTGTTCTGTTCTGATCCATATTATACTGTTCTGTTCTGTACTGATCTTTTCTGTACTGTACTGTTCTGTACTGCACTTGGGGGTTAATATTCAGGTTCTATCTTCACACAGTCAAGGACATAGTTTTGGAGTGCGTTGCCATATGTCTGGCCACACACTTTACATTTAGTCTTGTTCACATCTGCCTGAGGGACATACTGCCAGTGTGCGTGGCCATATATCTGGCCACACACTTTACATTTAGTCTTGTTCACATCTGCCTGAGGGACATACTGCCAGAGTGTGTGGCCATATGTCTGGCCACACACTTTACATTTGGTCTTGTTCACATCTGCCTGAGGGACATACTGCCAGAGTGTGTGGCCATATGTCTGGCCACACACTTTACATTTGGTCTTGTTCACATCTGCTTGAGGAACATACTGCCAGAGTGTGTGGCCATATGTCTGGCCACACACTTCATATAGTGTTGTTCACATCTGCTTGAGGAACATACTGCCAGAGGTACTTATATCCTAACCTTAGTCTATCAGTTACAACATCTTATAATGTAGTGATGTTGTTACTTGCTCCATATACTTGTTTCACTTGATACACCTCATCACGGTAAACTATGGATCGACTAATGCCTGTTAGCTCTCATATGCTGCATTCATAAGAACATTGAACAAAGTGGCACTTTAAGCTAAGGTTTCTTTGCTCATAATTAATTTCAGATCAATTAGATCAATATTAAGGGAGATATGTAGACTTTACCCTTCAATTTATAGAAATAAATGGAGCTGTAATGCCATTATTAATGGTACATCTGATGTACAGTACAGTACAGATGTCCATCATTAATACTACAACTGATGTACAGTACAGATGTCCATCATTAATACTACAACTGATGTACAATACAGATGTCTCTCATTAATGGTACAAATGATGTACAGTACAGTATAGCACAGTACAGAACAGTACAGTACAGATGTCCCTCAGAAATGCTACAACTGATGTACAGTACAGATGTCTCTCATTAATGGTACAAATGATGTACAGTACAGTTCAGTACAGATGTCCCTCATTAATGGTACAAATGATGTACAGTACAGTACAGTACAGATGTCCCTTATTAATGTTACAACTGATGTACAGTACAGTACAGTACAGATGTCCCTTATTAATGTTACAACTGATGTACAGTACAGTACAGTACAGATGTCCCTCATTAATGTTACAACTGATGTACTATACTGTACGATACAGTACCGTACAGTCCAGTACAGTACAGTACAGATGTCTCTCATTAATGTTACAACTGATGTACAGTACAGTACAGTACAGATGTCTCTCATTAATGTTACAACTGATGTACAGTACAGTACAGTACAGATGTCTCTCATTAATGTTACAACTGATGTACAGTACAGTACAGTACAGATGTTACAACTCATTAATGTTACAACTGATGTACAGTACAGTACAGTACAGATGTCTCATTAACTTTAACTGATCGCAATACCAAGAACAGTACAGATATCTCTCATAACATGTACACTGTACAGATGTCTCTCATTAATGTTACAACTGATGTACAGTACAGTACAGTACAGTACAGATGTCTCTCATTAATGTTACAACTGATGTACAGTACAGTACAGTACAGATGTCCCTCATTAATGTTACAACTGATGTACAGTACAGTACAGAACAGTACAGATGTCTCTCATTAATGTTACAACTGATGTACAGTACAGAACAGTACAGATGTCCCTCATTAATGTTACAACTGATGTACAGTACAGTACAGTACAGATGTCCCTCATTAATGTTACAACTGATGTACAGTACAGCACAGAACAGTACAGATGTCTCTCATTAATGTTACAACTGATGTACAGTACAGTACAGTACAGATGTCTCATTAATGTTTCAACTGATTGTACAGTACAGTACAGTACAGTACAGTACAGATGTCTCTCATTAATGTTACAACTGATGTACAGTACAGTACAGTACAGTACAGATACAGTCCCTCATTAATGTTACAACTGATTGTACAGTACAGTACAGTACAGTACAGTACAGTACAGTACAGAACATTAATGTTACAACTGATGTACAGTACAGTACAGATGTCTCATTAATGTTACAACTGATAACAGTACAGTGATGTACAGTACAGTACAGTACAGATGTCTCTCATTAATGTTACTCTCATGTACAGTACATGTACCTGATGTACAGTACAGTACAGTACAGATGTCCCTCATTAATGTTACAACTGATGTACAGTACAGTACAGTACAGATGTCCCTCATTAATGTTACAACGATATTACAGTAAAGATGTCCCTCGTGTACAACTTGATGTACAGTACGGTACAGATGTCCTCATTAATGTTACACAGCTTTGATGTACAATACAGAACAGTACAGCTGAGTCTCCCTCATTAATGTTACAACTGATGTACAGTGAGTACAGTACAGATGTCCCTCATTAATGTTACAACTGATGTACAGTACAGATGTCCCTCATTAATGTTACAACTGATGTACAGTACAGTACAGTACAGATGTCTCTCATTAATGTTACAACTGATGTACAGTATAGTACAGTACAGAACAGTACAGATGTCTCTCATTAATGTTACAACTGATGTACAGTACAGAACAGTACAGATGTCCCTCATTAATGTTACAACTGATGTACAGTACAGAACAGTACAGATGTCCCTCATTAATGTTACAACTGATGTACAGTACAGTACAGTACAGATGTCCCTCATTAATGTTACAACTGATGTACAGTACCGTACAGTACAGATATCCCTCATTAATGTTACAACTGATGTACAGTACAGTACAGATGTCCCTCATTAATGTTACAGCTGATGTACAGTACAGAACAGTACAGTACAGTACAGATGTCTCTCATTAATGTTACTACTGATGTACAGTACAGTACAATGTCTCTCATTAATGTTACAACTGATGTACAGTATAGTACAGTACAGTACAGAACAGTACAGATGTCTCTCATTAATGTTACAACTGATGTACAGTACAGAACAGTACAGATGTCCCTCATTAATGTTACAACTGATGTACAGTACAGAACAGTACAGATGTCCCTCATTAATGTTACAACTGATGTACAGTACAGTACAGTACAGATGTCCCTCATTAATGTTACAACTGATGTACAGTACCGTACAGTACAGATATCCCTCATTAATGTTACAACTGATGTACAGTACAGTACAGATGTCCCTCATTAATGTTACAGCTGATGTACAGTACAGAACAGTACAGTACAGTACAGATGTCTCTCATTAATGTTACTACTGATGTACAGTACAGTACAATGTCTCTCATTAATGTTACAACTGATGTACAGTATAGTACAGTACAGTACAGAACAGTACAGATGTCTCTCATTAATGTTACAACTGATGTACAGTACAGAACAGTACAGATGTCCCTCATTAATGTTACAACTGATGTACAGTACAGAACAGTACAGATGTCACTCATTAATGTTACAACTGATGTACAGTACAGTACAGTACAGATGTCCCTCATTAATGTTACAACTGATGTACAGTATAGTACAGTACAGATGTCTCATTAATGTTACAACTGATGTACAGTACAGTACAGATGTCCCTCATTAATGTTACAACTGATGTACAGTACAGTACAGTACAGTACAGAACAGTACAGATGCCCAAGCGGCTAACAAGCCGATCAGTGGCGAAGAGGATAAAAGATGTCCCTCATTAATGTTACAACTGATGTACAGTACAGTACAGTACAGATGTCCCTCATTAATGTTACAACTGATGTACAGTACAGTACAGTACAGATGTCCCTCATTAATGTTACAACTGATGTACAGTACAGTACAGTACAGATGTCCCTCTTTAATGTTACAGCTGATGTACAGTACAGTACAGATGTCTCTCATTAATGTTACAACTGATGTCTCTCATTAATGTTACAACTGATGTACAGTACAGTACAGTACAGATGTCCCTCATTAATGTTACAACTGAAGTACAGTACAGTACAGATGTCTCATTAATGTTACAACTGATGTACAGTGCAGTACAGTACAGATGTCCCTCATTAATGTTACAACTGATGTACAGTACAGTACAGTACAGATGTCTCGCATTAATGTTACAACTGATGTACAGTACAGTACAGTACAGATGTCCCTCATTGATGTTACAACTGATGTACAGTACAATATAGTACAGTGCAGATGCCTCTCATTAATGTTACAACATGTAAATAAATGTATCTTTAACAGGGTGAGTTAAAAGTCAGTTATAATAGGAGAATGTTATTTATTTCCTTGTTTACAACGACTGATTTAACTGAGAACTATTTACGTGAATGTGTTGTGATGTAGTCACTGAAGAGCGGCGACGTACAGTACAGTGTCTGTAAAAAAAGAAAAGTTTCCACTGAGAAGGTATATTAATACACCCTGTACCTGGACCCTAGTGGCAGGAATGTGGACTGAGGACCACCATATGTACGGTAATAACACAGTAAATATAGTTTATACCTTTAGAATAACTCAAGAGGCACTAGAGTGTGAAGTAACAAGACGATCTGTGACCAAGAGGAGAGAGTAAAATAAACTTACAGGACATGACATAGTTTCCCTTACCAAAGTGACTCTCTCTTAAATATTAAATGCTTATAAATTTTATTTAAATAATTGAGTGAACAATTGGTAAATTTCTATTTATTTTTAACTAGTAATTAGCAAATATAAATTAAACCTAAATAAATAAAGAAAAATAGAAATATATACAGAAATAAAGGAGAAATAACAAAAATATCCAATATTACCAAAAATAAAAATAAAATTCTATATAAGACGGGAGGTCCATCTTGTAGAAAGATCAGAAAAACCCACAATAAAAACTAATAAAAAAAGATGGGGATCATCCTTGTAGTGACACAAGGGTCATGGAGGGACTCCCCTAACATATAAAGGCCCAAGAAAACATGAAATAGAATAACTTGGCTTGACTGAGACCGGCCTGGTACTGCACCCTCAGAGCTAATGAGTTTAGGGGGACAATACCAAACCTGTGTACAACTTGTAAGATGCAGTTCACTGATTAAATATAATAGTTACCCCGGCGACGTTTTCTGTGATCAAATATAATAGTTACCCCTAAAACCTTCCTCTCATCAATACCTTATTCCTCTTCTTTATCCTCTCATCAAAATCAAAACACAATCCTGGAAAGGAGTGGTTCCAAAGGCTGGTTGCACGCGAGGTCAAGTCAAACCTAAAGGCGTTTTACCGCTATGCAAAGTCGAAATTGAAAACGCGAGTAGGAGTATCAGACCTGAGGCTTGAAGATGGTAGTTACGCAGATTCTGACCAGGATAAAGCTGAGGCATTGAACAGCTTCTTTTCCTCAGTGTTCACAAGAGAGGATGCAACTAACCTTCCTGCGTTTGAGGACAGACGGTTCGACACAGCACTGACCCACATTGTGTTCACAGAAGAGGGTATTAGAAATAAACTGTCCAGGCTAAAGGTCCATAAGAGTCCTGGACCTGACATGGTGCATCCTAGAGTGCTAAGGGAGCTGTGCAACGAGCTTGCAGAGCCTCTGAAGATTCTGTTTTGTAAATGCCTGGATGAACAAATGGTCCCCAGTGAATGGAAAGTGGCTTATGTGAGTCCTATCTTCAAGAAGGGCGATAGGCACTCCACGAACAACTATAGACCGGTGAGCCTGACCAGCATAATATGTAAAGTACTTGAGAGTATTATCAGAGATGCAGCGATGGAACATCTACTACGAAACAACCTTGTAAAAGATTGCCAACACGGTTTTATGCCGGGGCGCTCTTGCTTGACAATTGCTCAAGGTATTGGATATTTGGACCCATATTCTAGAACGGGGTGGTAATATCGACAATATTTACCTAGATTTTGCCAAGGCTTTCGACAGTGTGCCCCACGAAAGGCTGAAAATCAAACTGGAAGGGTACGGAATTCGGGGAAATGTCCTAGCGTGGATAGAAGACTTTCTACATGACCGCAAGCAATGTGTGGTGATTAATGGCACGAAATCATCATCTGTACCTGTAACAAGTGGGGTACCGCAGGGTAGTGTATTGGGCCCGCTGTTGTTTGTTTGTTTCATAAATGATATGCCTGACGTTGTACACTCCTCCATACAAATGTTTGCCGATGACGCCAAGTTATTTCGGGAAATTAAGAACCAAGCGGACTGTGAAGAGCTGCAGAAGGACCTCTGTGGGCTCCAGGAATGGTTGAAGGAATGGCTGCTGAGATTCAATGTCACGAAGTGTAAGAGGATGCACCTGGGGCGTACCAACGGTAAGGAGGCGTACCATATGTCCCAACGGGATGAAGAAAATGTACTAGTTGAGACTGTGTGTGAGAAGGACCTAGGTGTGTATGTTGACAATGAGCTGAAGTTCTCGGGCCATTGTGAGAAGAAGGTAAATCAGGCAAATAAATTATTGGGTCTTATAAGAAGGTCGTTCAGATATCTAGACGGTCCGTCCCTCGTGACGATCTTCAGGAGTGAAGTGCTTCCCCATCTGGAGTACTGTCACCCCATCTGGTCCCCGAGATATGCTAGGGACTGTCAGTTGGTTGAAAATGTTCAAAGGAGGGCCACCAAGCTGGTGCCTGCACTTCGGCATCTCAGCTACCCTGCGAGATTGGAGCGCCTGAACTTGCCTAGCTTATACTACAGACGGGCAAGGGGGGACCTAGTTGAGGTTTATAAGCATCTCAGGGGGCACTACTCAGTTGAGTGTCCTTACTTGGAGCTGGCGGACGCTCGCCCCACAAGGGGTCACAGCTCAAGATTGAAGAAGCCGCAAGTCCGGAAAACCGTGAGGGCAAACTTTTTCGGAGTGAGGGTTGTAAACTCTTGGAACAATCTACCAGAGAGTGTTGTGACGGCACCGAGTGTGAGCTCTTTCAAGAGAAGACTTGACCAACACTGGAGCGGGTTCAGGTACATTCAGGAGCCGGTGCATGCCCAGTATTTGCCAACAGTGTGTGACAGAGACGTGACCGATCGCCCGGGCGGCTAGCGAGCCGACCTTTTGGTGAAGAATATAAAGGAAAAGAGTCGTGACCGATCGCCCAAGCGCCTAACAAGCCGATCAGTGGCGAAGAGGATAAAAGTAAAAAAAAAAAAGATAGATGGAAGAAACAAATTTCAAAGTGTGTGGTAATGGTCCCTGCTGGAGGGAGGCCTTATATAAAGTTATCAAGGCATTATTGACAAAGTACACACAGTGACAAAATTTACACAATTTAAGATAATTAATAATATGATAGAATATTTTTATAATTGTTAGATCATTTAAAAACTAAATGTAATGTAAAAGTTGTTCCTTTTATAGAGGGTGAGAGGGAGCCGTGTGTCATGGCCTCCTCCATGTAAACAAAGCGGAGAAAAATATTGTGAAGAAAATTGGTTTGTGTTGGTGTAATATTGTGTTGTGAGGACTCATTTGGGTTTAGTGTGAATGATAAGTGTGCAGGGGTGAGAGAGAGCCTTATAATAGTTGTGAGAGACTTGCTGTGTAGGCACGGCTTATAGCACTATTTTACCCTCACTTATATATCATATTATTGTATGTCAATAATTATTATTTACCAATGGTTTTACTGTATCAATTTGACTAACAAATTATAAATATAATATAATATCTCTAAGGTTGTTGTAATATACTACATATTATTGTAACACAGTAGAGATAGGAACACGTAAAGGAAGATAGAACATGATTAAATTAACCAACAGCTCAACGTTTAACAGTTTAGGTATAGACTAAAAAATGTTTATCTAACCTAACCCAATTCAACCTACATCATTATATGTCCATAAGAGAAGTGGGACATCTTGGAGTATCACAAGGGAGATAATGATTAAGCAGTGTAATAATGCCCACAGCCATCCTGTCCACAATCCCATTAAAATCATAGACAATCTCCGCAGCTAACGGTCAAATACCCTTTGGATATTTGGCCAGCCAGCACAGTCAAATAACACCTTCATAACTTGTGGTGGTGGAGTCCCTTAGTACCACAGTACTGTGTTTATATTATCCACAGTTGTTCTGTGGATGATGTAGTATTAATGGTCAAATTTCACTTGTTACCACCAAGCATTTGGAAGTTGAAATTATGCTTGATGGATGTAAAATGTTATATAGATTTGATTCTATTGTTTGAAATTTTTTGGTACAAATTTATAAATTAAAAAGTTTTGATTTTAGGGGAAAATTTGACATTTCCTACGAACATCTCGGACAAGCGTGTACAGTGTATGTAATTAATTTGTATTTAGTATATATGTGCACTGTATGTATTAGATATAGAGTATATAATTAATTTAGGAAAACCTAACCTAACCTACTCCAACCTAACCTAACCCATGCACTATACCAAGATCTGGTTGGTTAACAAACCAGCTACTAAAATATCTCACTTATACAGTACTTAATTTGTGACAGAAATGCCATATAATAAAAGTGTTTTAGAATGATCAAAACTACTGATTGCAACCATAAAATTATCAAAATTCTTTGGGTGGCAACAAATGACATAATATCATATTAACTAATAAATTTGACACAACTTCTTAATTTAGTTATAAGTACCAGTATTTTTGTCGCTCTTCTGTAAATACGAACATAAATCACTTGTAGTTGACAGGTCATGAAGGATGAGGGCAATTATGGGGTAAAACACAGTGAAGAACTGATAGCGTGACACTGAAATGATGTCTCTACGTGCTTTGTATGCAAAGAAATTAACTATTTACTGTAAACAATCTGCCCCAAAATATGACGTGGCAGCCCGTGTTGTTGTCCGCTCTTAAACATATAAACACTGACTCCGGTAATACTGTACTTAACTTGTCAATAAATGACAGAGCCTCACATTGGGGGTTTTATTACCATAAATATAGAATTGATTGACTTTTTCTTTTAGGCTTTACTATCCAGATTCATGAGTCTATTATCTCCACAAATCCCTTATTTATTTTTTGTTTGGTTAAGTAGGATCTTAAACCTATTCTATGCACATTATAAATTATGAGAATTATATTGTTGGAATCAAATCCCATAATAATGAGTTTAAATACATTTCCAATTTCTTTTGAGTAGTATTGGTTAATGAGTGATACTTATGTTCTTATATTTTATTTTCCCTCCGTAGTTATGACTTCTTGTTGGCGTTGCTGTTTATCAAATCGTAAATTATCTGCAAGACCCATTGTCAGATTTATAGCTGAGTGGTGGGGCCTGTTCAACGACCAAGAGGGCCAAGACTATTTATTAACGACTCTGCCATATATGACATTATTAGTTGTAATTTCTATAATGAAACCATTTGCATGTAAAACCAATTATACCATAGAACACTAACTTTATTTATGACAACTAATGACCCAGTTCACAACATTTTATGTATACTGTATATGAATTCATAAATTATTAAACTACACACACATATATGTAATGATAGTTTAAGTATATAACATAGACAGGAAAGAATTATATAAACTGAAGTACAGCAACGAACAACTGAATGTAAATTAATTTTTCTCAAATAACCAAGACAATAATGAAAACTGATAATGTTTATGGAAAAATTGACAACAGAGAAATAATGAGAAAATATTCCTTCCATTAATAATGTCTATATACACAGTACTGTACTCATTATGTGATATTGATAATTAACTCAATACAATTTAATTTTCCTGCTTTTTCCTCCAGGTTCAATTTTTGTGTAAGGTCTGCCCAAAATACAGTCAAGACCAGCTTACTTTTTCTACGGTGAGTCATTGAATGCCTATATTGTGTAAGCATGTGACAGTTGAGAAGGAGTGTTCACATATTGCAGTGCTTGTACCAAATGTGAGGGCAGCCGCATAAAGCTTGTGTATGTGAGTTAATCCATTTCAGAAAGGATATGATATCTTGAAATTTTCACCAATGTTTTTGAGAACTGGGCAATAAAATTCTTCGATAAGTCACTTAGCAACATGACATTCACTTACCAGAAGAGACGACTCAGTGTCGACACCTGTGAGTTTAGCCAATGGGACAAGATTTTCCGGAAGTAATAAACAAGTCTTGGATTCTGGCCAACGACTAGAAATGACTGTAAGTAGTCTAATATTATGCTCACCAAACTCAGCATTGAGTTCACCAAGGCAGTTATCTAAAATATTGTAGTACAGTTGATGATGTAAATGAGCTTCACTATCAAAACCATGAACATTAGAATGTCTTACAGTTGTTTTAGTCTGTTAAGTATTGGGGCAGTTTGTGTTATGCTTTTGCTTTTCCTGATGGTATTCTGTAAGGTCGTGATGATCAAGTTTTGATGAGATATTCTCATTGCCAGTGTTGTTCCAGATGTCTTTAACACTACTGACAAGAGATTCAATAAGGTGAATTCTTGTCATGAAGTCAGTCATGTGATTGTAAAAGCTGATCTGCAGGTCCAAGTGTTGGCAGAAATTCCTTCACACGGTATGCAGTAAACATGAATTTTTCTGCATTTTATCTGTTTCAATAATCCAGTTGCCACACTGCTGCATCACACTCATTTTCCTCACATGTATCAAGTACATCCACCAACTTTTTGTGGTTAGCTATAATTGCTGACACAGTGGCCGGGTGACGTGACCACTGCTTGCTTTCCAATAGTATGCACTACTGTACAACCAAATGTAGCGGATGGTTAAAATTTAATTAATTTTGCCACTTACAGTGACCAGTTTATTGTGCACCCCATACTTATCCTGTGAGCAGTAGCACAAAAGAATTACAGAGTTGAGGTCACAAGGGGTCTGGATAACTAACCCCAGTGGTCAGGACATTATGACATTGAATGTTACAGAGTATTTCAAATACATTGTTTGTTTTATTTTTGTACATCGAGGGTAACTTATTCACAACTGCCTGAGTACAACAGTGTGAGGCAATATGCCTGGCCACACACTTTGTTATTCGCATTTGCATGAGAAGTATTCAAGCATATTGTGTGTTTGGTTCTATAGATGGGAAATGATATAGCAACTGAGTTAAAAAAAGTGGATGCAGTCTTAATATATCGGCTATCTTGCCATTTAGAGATAAAGTGTTGTTCATTTCACACACAGTGTATTTGGACCTGTCCGTAAAAGGTTCTGTCTTCACACAGTCAAGGACGTGGTATTCCAGTTTGTGGTCATTTGTTTGATCACACACTTTGCATTTAGTTTTTTTCACATCTGCTTGAGGGATATACTGCCAGAGGTACTTATATCCTTATCTTACTTTAGCAGTTCCATTATCTTGTAATCTAGTGATCTAGTTCCCTGCTCCATATACATGTTTCACTTGATACTTCTCATCATGGTAAACACTGTATTGACTAATGCCTGTTTGCACTTGTCTGCTTGCATCAAATTCATCAATCTGTTCTTTCCTAGTAATAGTTTTAAGGGTTCTTTTTGACAGACCCAAATTGTGTTCAACAGTGTCTTTGTTAGACGCGAGTTTGGCGAGGGCATCAACTCTGTCATGTTCTTTGAGGCCTGTGTGAGAAGGGATCAACAACAGTTTGATCTTGACACCTCCATCAACAAGGTCCACATTTGTGTCTGGCTTCACAGACAAATGCGTGACAACTTAAGTTAAGAGCAAGCAGGATAGAGAGTCAGTGATGACGAGACTGTCGGTGATGGTGATTTAAATAAATTTAATGGCTGAAAGTATGGCAACTAATTCTGTTTGTAGAATGAATGCCCAGTTGTTAATTCTAATTCCTTTCTCAGTTACATTTCCATTAGGTTGATCATAACCTAACATCTTCATTTGCACTGAAAAGTGAGATAAGTCTCCTACCATTGGTGTTAGTGGTGGGGTCTTTTTCTTCATCATATAGATTACAGCTCCTCCCCGACTTACGACCTCCGACCACCTGGACATTCGACCGCCTGGTGTCCAGAAGACACACATCTGTAGCACACATCTTCTGGGGCCTTGCATTTTTTGGGTGGGTGACTGTACCGCTGACACTTGAAGCATCTGGTCTGTCATGGCACGTAAGATCTCACTCAGACGGTGTCCCATCCCAGTGTGACCGTCTCGGGAAGTTTGTGGAAAAATCCAACTAGAGCCGAGGTGGATTTTCCGTCGGGTCTCTTAATTTCTCTCTGCGCGTCTATTTCTTCTTCTATGAGTTCTTTAATATCATTCTTGTTCATATGTTATACTTTGGCGTGGGAAATAGCTTCCCACACCTTAACGGGGCCGTCATCGATGACATTAAACGTTGCTAAGTTGTTTAGCCTGTCTCCAGTCACCGAAGGTGAGGGAGGCTGAGGACTGTGTGGCACTTCTAAGAAGTCAGCAGTGACTGGGAGGCATAACCCTCTCACATAACCTCCAGTGTGACCAGCCAGGAACTCCTGGTTAAGTAGCCACTTCCTTTTTTATCATGACCCAGTTTGTCTCCAGCAAAGTAAAGGAATACAGATGTAAACCTTCCTTTTTTCTCTCTCTGGTGTTATCTCTATCAATACAGTACAGGCACCATCTACTTGTAGAGGTTTTCTATAAGTATATGCTGTTGTTTCTTCTCTAAAACACTGTCTGCTGTACTCGAGACTCCAGTATTGGTGGGACTGTGTTGGCTGATGCATGGCTGTGTACTCATGATCACATTTGTAAATAACTGACGGTCTTAATTCATATGGAAACAAGACTTTTATCAACAAAGTCATTTCCTAAGTTTTGAATATATTCTATCTCAATATGCTGTAAAAAAATTTGGAGAGTGAAAATGTTTTTATATTCCTGGGAACTGCCATAGGGCGGGTACCCCTACCAATGAGTTGTTCCAATGACCTAGATTGGAAACTTGATCCACCAGGACTGCCTTTGGGTCTGTTGGTATAAACACAAACTGCTCCAATACTTAACAGTGACTGAAACAACTGTAAGACATTCTACTGTTCATGGTTTTGATAGTGAAGCTGATTTACATCATCAACTGTACTACAATATTTTAGATAACTGCCTTGGTGAACTCAATGCTGAGTTTGGTGAGCATAATATTAGACTACTTACAGTCATTTCTAGTCGTTGGCCAGAATCCAAGACTTGTTTATTGCTTCCGGAAAATCTTGTCCCATTGGCTAAACTCATAGGTGTCGACAATGAGTCGTCTCTTCTGGTAAGTGAATGTCATGTTGCTAAGTGACTTATCGAAGAATTTTATTGCCCAGTTCTCAAAAACATTGGTGAAAATTTCAAGATATCATATCCTTTCTTGAATGGATTAACTCACATACACAAGCTTTATGCGGCTGCCCTCACATTTGGTACAAGCACTGCAATATGTGAACACTCCTTCTCAACTGTCACTTGCTTACACAATATAGGCATTCAATGACTCAAAGTTGAAAAAGTAAGCTGGTCTTGACTGTATTTTGGGCAGACCTTACACAGAAATTGAACTTGGAGGAAAAAGCAGGAAAATTAAATTGTATTGAGTTAATTATCACTATCACATAATGAGTACAGTACTGTGTATATAGACGTTATTAATGGGAGGAATATTTTCTCATTATTTCTCTGTTGTCAATTTGTTCATAAACATTATCAGTTTTCATTATTGTCTTATTGGTTATTTGAGAAAAATTTATTTACATTCAGTTATTCGTTGCTGTACTTCAGTTTATATAATTCTTTCCTGTCTATGTTATATACTTAAACTATCATTACATATATGTGCGTGTAGTTTAATAATTTATGAATTCATATACAGTATACATAAAATGTTGTGAACTGGCTCGTTAGTTGTCATAAATAAAAATAGTGTTCTATGGTATAATTGGTTTTATTTCCAAATAGTTTCATTATAGAAATTACAACTAATAATATCATATATGGCAATCGTTAATAAATAATCTTGGCCCTCTTGGTCGTTGAACAGGCCCCATCACTCGGCTATAAATCTGACAATGGGTCTTGCAGATAATTTACGATTTGATGAACAGCAACGCCAACAAGAAGTCATAACTAGGGAGGGAAAATGAAATATAAGAACATAAGTTTCACTCATTAACCAATATTACTCAAAAGAAATTGGAAATGTATTTAAACTCATTATTATGGGATTTGATTCCAACAATATAATTCTCATAATTTATAATGTGCATAGAATAGGTTTAAGATCCTACTTAACCAAACGAAGAAATAAATAAGGGATTTGTGGAGATAATAGACTCATGAATCTGGATAGTAAAGCCTAAAAGAAAAAAACACAATCAATTTTATATACCGGTATATGGTAATAAAACCACCAATGTGAGGGTCTGTCATTTATTGACAAGTTAAGTACAGTATTACCGGAGTCAGTGTTTATTGGTTTAAGAGCGGACAACAACACAGGCTGCCACGTCATATTTTTTGGTAGATTGTTTACAGTAAATAGTTAATTTCTCTGTGTCAAAGAGCGTGGAGACATCATTTTAGTGTCACATGATCAGTTCTTCACCGTGTTTTACCCCGTACTCTCCGTCATCTTTCATGTCCTGCCCATTACAGGTGATTTATGTTCATAGAGAAGATATAAAAAAATACTGGTATTTATAATTAAAATAAAAAGTTGTGTTAATTTTTATTAGTTAATATGATATTATGTCATTTGTTGCCACCCAAAATTTTTTGATAATTTTATGGTTGCAATCAGTAGTTTTGATCATTCTAAAACACTTTTCTTCTATGGCATTTCTGTCACAAATTAAGTTCTGTATAAGTGAGATATTTTACATTTTAGTTGCTGGTTTGTTAACCAATCAGATCTTGGCATAGTCCATCTGTTAGGCTAGTATGGTTTAGATTAGGTTATATATTCTATACTGGTGCAATCAATACAGTATACTTATATACTAATGCAAATTAATTACATACACTGTACACTCTTGTCCTATATGTTCGTAGGAAATGTCAAATTTTCCCCTAAAATCAAAACTTTTTAATTTCTAAATTTGTACCAAAAAATTTCAAACAATAGAATCAAATCTATATAACATTTTACATCCATCAAGCATAATTTCAACTTCCAAATGCTTGGTGGTAACAAGTGAAATTTTACCATTAATACTACATCATCCACAGAACAACTGTGGATAATATGAATCAAATATAAACACAGTACTGTGGTACTAAGGGACTCCACCACCACTACCCAGTACAAGTTATGAAGGTGTTATTTGACTGTGCTGGCTGGGCAAATATCCAAAGGGTATTTGACCGTTAGCTGCGGAGATTGTCTATGATTTTAATGGGATTGTGGACAGGATGGCTGTGGGCATTATTACACTAGTCATTACATAATAAATGCTTAATCATTATCTCCCTTGTGATACTCCAAGATGTCCCACTTCTCTTAAGGACATATAATGATGTAGGTTGAATTGGGTTAGGTTAGATAAACATTTTTTAGTCTATACCTAAACTGTATCATAACTGTTAAACGTTGAGCTGTTGGTTAATATATTTATAATTTAATCATGTTCTATTTTCCTTTACGTGTTCCTATCTCTACTATGTTACAATAGTTTAAAGTTATCAATAAAATAATATGTAGTATATTCTGGGGCCACAAGAACCTTAGAACCTTCAAGATATTATATTATATTTATAATTTGTTAGTCAAATTGATACAGTAAAACCATTGCTAAATATATTGAATAATAATTATTGGCATACAATAATATGATATATAAGTGAGGGTAAAATAGTGCTATAAGCCGTGCCTACACAGCAAGTCTCTTACCTCCTCACAACTATTATAAGGCTCTCTCTCTCTTACACCACCATAATCCCTGCACACTTATCATTCATAGTAAAACACAATTGAGTCCTCACAATACAATATTACAGCAATACAAACCAATTTTCTTCAGAATATTTTTCGATGCTGTGTTTGCATGGAGGAGGGCATGGCACACCACACCCTTCTTCCCAACCACACACTCTTCCTCCTAACCACTCCCTCTTCCTCCCATCTACACCCTCATCCTCCCATGCACATCCTCTTCCTCCCATCCACAAACACTACCTCCCATCCACACACCCAAAAGGTTGGGTGGATGGGAAGGGAGTTGGGATGGGTAGGTATGTGAGTTGGGTTGGAGGGTAGGTGGTGTAGGAGGAGGGTTGGGTGGGAGGGAGGGGGGGTGGGAGGGAGGGAGGGTTGGTGGGTGGGTGGGAGTGTTGGGTATAAGGAAAGGTGTGAGAGAGGGTGAGTGTATGGATGGGAGTGAGGGTGTGTGTGGGGGAGGTCCTCCCATACACACACCCTCACTCCCATCCATACACTCACCCTCTCACACACCCAACCTCCCACCTTTAATGTGTGTGGATGGGACTAAGGTTTTCTCATTTCTTTCAGATTGTGCGCCTCCGAGGTGAACGTGTGGCTGGTCGAGAACTCCTCCAAACAGGTAAAGTACTTATGACAATATATAATGTCTATATGCAAGTATTTATGAATGTTATGTTTTAAAGTTTTTTGTATTCCAGGTTTGTTTGTGTGGCTGACTGGACCTACTACAAGGTGCTTCTTGGAGGTAATAAAGGTAAAGTTTTTCAAGTTATAGTTGATAGCACTAACAGCACCGTAGTTAGACGTAGAATGCACAGTAGTAACTCCGCCTTGTTCAGTCGAACATGCCGGTCCCAAGCCCGGATAAAGGAGGAGGGCTACTGCAGTGTTGTATCTACCATCGCCACCTAACAAACTTACATTATAAATTGTTCTGAAAAAGGTAATATTTTCTGTCAGCAACATAGAAAAAAATTACATATGTACTGTACATTGTGTACTATGTTTTTATATCTTTGTAGATAGGTAATACAAAATAAAGAATTGAATATACAGTATATTTTTTATTTTCATATGTATACACTACACATTTATTGCAATATACAATAACAGTCCAGAAGCTGATACAGAAATACAAAATATCCTTGGTCATATAGCCTGGTTTTATACCTGCACTGTCTAGGTACAGTATATATCAATTTACTGGCTATTCCTGCAGTCTTATGTTCTTAAACCTACATTACCAAATATTAGCACAGAAGAAAATCAGAGAAAACTTGTAATGATTGGCAACATCACTAGATATCTTTCTCCAGTGTCCCAAGAAATCACATTACAGTACCACTACCATTATTATTTCTCGGCAGATACATCAGTGATGGTGAGGCCGTCACATTACCAGCGGTTGTGGATTTCACAATTCAACCCTTATATTGCAGACTCCACATAAGGTGAGTTTATTTCACTAGACCTTAAGGTTTTATAAAGTATCTTGTCAGGTTTTGGTCCTACACAAAATTTAGCTTTAGATAATAATGGAAGTCTTGTACTTTGTGAATAATTTTGGCCAGGCACAGTACAGATATATTTCTAAATTTATCCGTTACCAAGTCTTTAGGGGGCGGGGTGGGGTGGTAGGGGGATGGGGGTTCATAAGTTGTTTATTACAATTTTACAAGATTTTTTCTTCTATATTTTCAGGTAAAACACTTCCATTCAGCAATTGGTGTGCAGTGTCCAGATTGTCAACATTTAGTAAGTAAAATTCTTACTGTACTTTACTTTCATTTACTGTATATATACAATACTTTCAAATTAATAGTATGTATGCAATAAAAAATGTTCTTTACGGTCATGGCCGATGAATTTCAAAATGAACACGAGACGCCCGTTCTCCCGGTAAGGTTGTCGAAATCCTTTGTCCGAGGCGTCTGTGACTTAAATGCATTATTTGTGCCATCTGTGGGTATCTAGTAGTTTTGATTACATGTACCCAATAGGGCATCACATGGGCATTAGTTTGTAACAGTTGTACGTACAATGAATGGCACTTTGATGTCAATTGGTGATAGTTATATGTAATTAATGTATATATGTTCTAAGTTACCCAGAAGCCATCATGTGGGTGTATCCAAGTTGATCACTTTAGTTCATGTTTCAGGTATAGTTTACAGTTCTACTGTACTTGTGGTTTATTTAGATCATTATCATTCAACTTCGGAATATGAAACGTAAAGTTCATTCAATATTTATTTATTTTGTTATACACAGACATTGTAGGAGTACAAACCATTACAAACACCTCCCAGTGCAAGTGCCTCTACCACTACAAATGCCTCCCCCGGTACAAATGCCTCCCCCGGTACAAACGCCTCCCCCGGTACAAACGCCTCCCCCGGTACAAACGCCTCCCCCGGTACAAACGCCATCCCTCAACAAGCCACCAGAGGCCTTCCCACACTGAACAACAATTACACATTACACTTAATTTTACAAACCACTAAGAGAAATGGATCCGTGCGAGATATTCAAACCTCTCACAATCCGTTTGATTGATGTCCGTGTATCTCGTTGTACACCTTGCTGATACTTCACCTGTGGACGAAAAATATAGTATTATAAAATGGAAATTTTTTGCAACCACAACAAAACTGACTACCACTGTAGTTAATAATGCTACTGTACATAATGTATCTTGCTATTTTTAATACTTTGTGTGGCTTTAATCAAGGTTCACTCCTACAGTCTTGAATGCATTAGTACAGTACTTTAAGTATTTTCTCAAGTTTTGCTAAATTATAACAAAAATATTTCCGTAATACTTAACTTTCACATTACACTATTCTTACAGTAGTGTACAGAACACCAATTCTGTTCTTTCTTAGTAAGGTGGTAGTCCTCAAGGTGTGGGATGCTAGACAGTCGTGGTCACCTTGTTGTGTCTGGTCCATCTATCTTGTACACCAACCACCTGCAACATTATATTTGTTTTTAGATACTCTACATCTGAATTAATTAAGCTATTTTATAACACAACCAATACACAATATTGAGGTTAACTTGTACTGTATGTTCTTAAATGCACTATTTTAAGTAATATATCAAGTTTTGCTAAATTATATAAAAAAGGTTTCAGTAATACTTAACTTTTACATTGCAGTACACTATTCTTACAGTAGTGTACAGAACACCAATTCTGTTCTTTCTTAGTAAGGTGGTAGTCCTCAAGGTGTGGGATGCTAGACAGTCGTGGTCACCTTGTTGTGTCTGGTCCATCTATCTTGTACACCAACCACCTGCAACATGATTTGGATTTAGATCAATCTTAATTAGCCTTAATGTATTACTACCAATACACAACATTTACTCCAGAATTTCTTGGAATCTAAACTTGCATTCTTATATATATGTGATATATCCATACACTCAAACACCCTCCTATATCACCTTACACAGGAGCATTGTCCTTCTCCCTTTTGGCTGCAGCAGTCTTCATCTAGGCATCATCCCCCACATGCCTTCATAGTACATGCTATTTTTTGCATCACATTTTTAACATGCACTCCATTCACCATTGCTTGAGCACACCACCATCCATGCATGAGCGCCCCCACTGTACGAGCGCCCGTCCACTATACGAGGCACCCACCCCCACTGTACGAGCGCCCGTCCACTATACGAGGCCCCCACCCCCACTGTACGAGGCCCCACCCCCATTGTACGAGCGCCCCTGCACTGTACGAGCGCCCCTCCACCGCCCAATGCTCCTCCTTTCCTACCCTTCACACAAAGTAAGTCCCTCCTCTCGAGTCTTACTTCCATTAGTTTTTGGGGATGGCCATACTAAGGTACATAAGTAATTTACCTAAGAAGGCTTAAGTAACATGCTGGGTGTTACATCTTGCTCAAGGTGTCGGTCACTTCCTCTACATTGGCATTCACGTACGTCAGCTGTCACCTGCAACATGTTTAAAGTTGTAATTTATGTACAATGAAGATTAAACATACAATTTCCATCTACCACCAGACTATATGTACTTATACTATCCCCAATTGTTTATTTAAATACCTTATCTACAAAAGATCTTATTTTAAGTTGCATTAGTGTTTTAGTTTTCTTGATACCTCAACAACTAACATTTAGCACAACAATAGTATAGCCAATCATAACAAGCCTTCATCACCAATACTGCTACACTACTAAATCTCTCCACACTGCTTCATACACAACAGTTTACCACTGTTCACTTACTGAATCCTCCCTCCCTTCCTCCCACCCCTCAAGCCCCCTTAGGTATTCCCCTTGACAACTTGGTCACATTTAGCTTGAATGAAAAACTTTACCAACACACCTGCTCACCCCATATGCCAACACACAAGCCATATTGTCCCCCCCACCCTAATTACAACAAGCCACACCCACACAATGTTTAATGATTTCACAAGTCCCACAAGCTTCCCTTGCCTAAATAAAACTCAGTAAGTTGACTTTACCTGTTCTGGCATTTTAAGTTATTTCTCCTTAGGTTCAGTATGATGTTACTTCTGGCCAGCTTAACCTGAGGAGAAAGTCAGTACAGTACACGATTAGATTTTGAAAAGGAAACTGCAAAGTACGCAAGCTATTGATTTTTAATAATTTAAACAAGTGAAATTTTTTCTAGCTTAACTTTCTGAATTCATGATCAGTTAACTTGTGGCAAATTTTAAGTTACATTCTTTAATATATTTGTTATCCAATATATAAACTATATAATAGGTAACTTAATATTAATTTGGGTTAGTCTAGATTAGTTACATTTAATCTATGTTAGGCTGATTAGGTTAGTTAATTTGTTAGTTAAAACCCACCTACTAACAACCAGCTTTACTTACTATTAATCACATTACTACTACTAATGCTCACTAATACTGTAACTAATTGGCATTTAGTCCTGTACATTTTTATAGCACTTTATTAAGCTTTCCCAAATCTCTACAGCTAATCTTAATTTGACTCCCAGCTCAGTTTATCTAGACAGTCCACGCAGCTCTCCAGAGCCCATTGTAAAATTGCAGTTTCGTCGAATATGCCCTCGTAGTTTAGAAATTCGTTTATCCTGTGTATTTTGGGTCGATTCAATGAAATGTGGCCTTTATTTCCAGGGGAAAGCACCCTCTTTAGAATTATATCCCCCCCCCCAAAAAAGCATGGAAATCTTTAAAACTCCTTTCTGACATTCTTTGCTCCCTGGTTAAAATGGTGTTAGAAATACTCCAATAAGGAGATCTAAAGGTTGGGGATGGTTAAAAGTCAGGCATGTACTGGCCGAAACTGCAATAATACCGAGCCCTCCAACACACACACAGTCCTCCAACACACACACACACACACACAGTCCTCCAACACACACACACACACACACAGTCTCTCCAACACACACACACAGTCTCCACACACACACAGTCCACCCACACACACACAGTCCACCCACACACAGTCTCCACACACACACACAGTCTCTCCAACACACACACACACACAGTCTCCAACACACACATGGGCACACAGTCTCTAACACACACACAGTCCTCCTCCAACACACACACACACACACACAGTCCCCTCCAACACACACACACACCTCCAGACACACACACACACACACACAGTCAGTCACACACACAGTCAGTCAGTCACACACACACAGTCCTCCAACACACACACACACACACACACAGTCCCTCCAACACAAACACACACACACACACAGTCCTCCAACACACACACACACACACACACACACAGTCCTCCAACACACACACACAGTCAGTCAGCACACACAGTCAGTCAGTCACACACACACAGTCTCCAACACACACACACACACACATACAGTCTCTCAACATACACATACACACACACAGTCCCCTCCAACACACACACACACAGTCCCCCTCCAACACACACACACACAGTACACAGTCCCTCCAAACACACACACACACACACACACACACAGTCCCAAACATACCACACACACAGTCCCTCCAAACACACACACACACACACACACACACAGTCAGTCACACACACACACACAGTCCTCCAACACATACACACAGTCCTCCAACACACACACACAGTCCTCCAACACACACACAGTCCTCCAACACACACACAGTCCTCCAGAGCCCTCCAACATTCACAGTCAGCCAGGTCCCACACACACACCCTCCACTGCCCAGTGTAGGAGCACAGTGTTGAGTGGTTTATGGGCTGACCATAATAGACAAGATAATATATAAGTAACTTAACTGATGAGGCTGAAGTAACATGCTGGGTGTTAAGTCTTGCTCAAGGTTCTGTCACTTCTCCATTGGCCTTCAAGTACACCAGCTGTCACCTGCAACATGCTTAAAGTTGTAATTTACGTAGAATGAAAATTAAACTTGCAACTTCCATCTACCACTACACCACGTGTACTCACTGTCCCCAACTGTTTACATAAACCATTACCTCCACACTAAAACTATAGCATTTTTAGATCTCATGGTGTTGTCCCGACCTCCGTAAAGTGTCATTAGTGCAAGAACGAATGTAAGTGTCGTCAATACCAACACA
>NW_024746368.1:0-13784 GCF_018991925.1 Homarus americanus | reverse complement strand
GAGCCAGTATAGGAAGATTTTTTATAGAAAAACATTAATTCTTACTTCATGAATAGAAAGAAATGGTTAGAGGAATTACAAATTTCTGACTTATGGTTTTCTGATGTTTTCATCAACACTCGGCGACGTGGGGAGCTATCAGGGAAGCTGCCATTACTTGTTTATCCGTATGCCAAGATCAAGTTGTGTTGTTTAGTGTAGGTATCGCTTTCTGGTGCTGAACTGGGTGAATGTCTGTATTTTGACGTGTTATATAACACTACCACATGTTCACTACAACACTACCACATGTTCACTACAACACTACCACATGTTCACTACAACACTACCACACGTTCACTATAATACTACCACATGTTCACTATAACACTACCACATGTTCACTACAACACTACCATATGTTCACTACAACACTACCATATGTTCACTACAACACTACCATATGTTCACTACAACACTACCACATGTTCACTATAACACTACCACATGTTCACTACAACACTACCACACATGTTCACTACAACACTACCACATGGTCACTACAACAACACTACCACATGTTCACTAAGCAACACTACCATATGTTCACTACAACACTACCACATGTTCACTACAACACTACCACATGTTCACTACAACACTACCACATGTTCACTACAACACTACCATATGTTCACTACAACACTACCATATGTTCACTACAACACTACCACATGTTCACTATAACACTACCACATGTTCACTACAACACTACCACATGTTCACTATAACACTACCACATGTTCATTACAACACTACCACATCTTCACTACAACATTACCATATGTTCACTACAACACTACCACATGTTCACTATAACACTACCACATGTTCACTACAACACTCCCACATGTTCACAACAACACTACCACATGTTCACTACAACAGTACCACATGTTCACTACAACACTACCATATGTTCACTACAACACTACCACATGTTCACTGCAACACTACCACATGTTCACTACAACACTACCATATGTTCACTACAACACTACCACACGTTCACTACAACACTACCATATGTTCACTACAACACTACCATATGTTCACTACAACACTACCACATGTTCACTACAACACTACCACATGTTCACTACAACACTACCACATGTTCACTACAACACTGCCACATGTTCACTACAACACTACCACATGTTCACTACAACACTACCACATGTTCACTACAACACTGCCACATGTTCACTACAACACTACCACATGTTCACTACAACACTACCACATGTTCACTACAACACTACCACATGTTCACTACAACACTGCCACATGTTCACTATAACACTACCACATGTTCACTTTAACACTATTATAGGTTCATTATAATACTAATACAAGTTCAGTAAAACACTAGAACAATTTCAGAAGCCTCTTACTACATTTTCTGCAGAACAAAACACGTCCTACTGAAGGATCCAATATTGAATAGAATCAGTTATTATTATGAAAATGAGTTCTAATCACGATATTAAGGATATGCAGATCGAGTACGGTATGACTCCACAGCCAGAGGTAGACCCAGACACTAATCCGGTCTGTGATATACCTAAGGACGACTTTCACAGATTTGACCAATATGGTCTCTTTATAAAACATATTCCCTCCGAGGTGACCTACCGGAAGATGCGATCTCTCTTCAGCCATTGCGGGGGTCTGGTAAACTTCTTTATGCCCTGTGACCACCAGACCGGTCTACACCGTGGTACAGCCATCGCTAGGTACTGTAGCGAATTTTACAGAGAAGAAGCTCTCAGGCTCAATGGAGAACCAGTGGGTAAACGCGGACTGTACAAAAATTCTCGTCGGTGTCTGAAAGTTGAATACCTCCGGTATCCAGGTGGACCCAACTACAACTCCGAAAAGATTCCAAAACAAATGCGGGAGCCTGAAAGATTCAGGAAAACCTTCCGTAAAAGACGATACGATGAAGGCTACAACTCCTCGTACAGGAGGCCCAGGGGGAGGGAGTTTGACGACGGCTACAACTCCTCACCCTGGAAAAGACCCAGGAGGAGGGAGTTTGACGACGGCTACAACTCCTCACCCTGGAAAAGACCCAGGAGGAGGGAGTTTGACGACGGCTACAGATCATCGCCCTACGTGAGGCCCAGAAGGCAGCAACATGAGGGCGGTTATTATGAATCACCCCCCCGCTGTGTTGATTGCACCAGAAGAATCCTGAAACGGGGCAACCGTTATTATCGTCGTTGATGAATGTTATAAAATTTTATGTAAAAAAAAAAAATTAATAAAATTAAAAGTTGATTTAGTATAATAATTAACCTAACCATCATCCTCATCATCATCAATTATTATTATTATTATTATTATTATTATTATTATTATTATTATTATTATTATTATTATTATTATTATTATTATTATTATTTTTCTTATTTCTGCTCACGTGTCTTTTCACAGCCTCATAAAGTTCATTATTATGCGTTATTAATCAACATTCATACACTAATCTATACATACCCAAAGCAACACAACACCCAACCACCTAAACACAACCAAAACACAGTACCCATCCACGTTAACCCAACCAAAACACAGTACCCATCCACGTGAACCCAACCTAAACACAGTGCCCATCCACCTAAACACAACCAAAACAGCTAGCTCTTTCATCACAGGACAGACACCTAATTAAATTACTTGTTACATGGTTACAGAAAAGCCAAACCCATCCTGAAGGAGAACAAGCTGGTGAGGAGGTTGGCAGATCTTCAGGATGTCGACGCCAAGATGATCATAATGCGACACCTCTACCAAAGCAAGAGCCCTGTGGTGTTTGATAATTGGAAGCTTCCTGGAGCAGACTGGATGTTCCAGGTACCGTATATAGTAATCATTTTACCTGTAAAGTGGTGTGATGTGTACAGTGGGGTGAGGGAGAATAAGGTGGGAAGGAAGCTGAGTCACCCAAATCAGAATTACCCCACACAAGCAAAACACGACATAAGGGGACCTAGAAAGAGAAACACGAGAAACTTACGCTTATTTATATTATTTTATAGAGTCATTAACCTTATCACTTACAACAGATTATTATTATTAGTAGTAGTAGTAGTAGTAATCTTAAAATAAGTTTGGCGCCCTTTCATGTGTCAAATATGGTTTGCAGAACATAAAGAATTTTCCACTGACCGGGAACCAAATAGCAAGATTGAATAAACTAGAGGCAGAACACCATCGAACTCGTCCCAGGAAAATCAAGACGATATTACCAGAAATATTTTAAGTTACATAGTTTATAACAAGTGAACGTGAGCCCTTCGTGCCTGGTGAAAGTTTGAACACTCGTGCCTGGCTAGCGCGCAACCGCCGTCCAGCTGACAGCGTACAGCGACAAAATTTTTAATTAATGCCTTCCTAAAGAAACCATCGACATGGGACCAGGTTTGCTCCACTCTACGAATTTTTTGCGATTTTTCCACTAAGTTTGATGAATAACGATTGTGCCGTTTCGGCTGCCCAGAACAGACACACACACAGCTATTCCTATAGTATATTAGATAATAATTAATAATAACACTAATAATAATTAATAATAATAATAATAATAATAATAATAATAATAATAATAATAATAATAATAATAATAATAATAATAATAATAATAATAATTAATAATAATAATAATTTAATAAACTAGTAATAATTAAAAAAAATACTACTACATTTTATGCATTTAATTAATATTAACAACAATACCTTCAATATATAAACACTTCCACATACATATGTTGTACAAACACGACAGCACGTAAATAAAATAAAAATATTCAAGTGACATACACGGTGCAGGGTCCTCACGTGATCTGCACCCCACTAAGACTTTTATTCAGCAAATCCTTGGATCAGGGTAAAGCGTCTATAGGGACTGGAAATCAGTCAACATCACCTAATCCACAAGGAGTAGGAAAGGTGCAGCGGAAAACTACAGGCCATCACATAAATGGAATCTCTTCTAGAACATTCTGAGGGACGCCATCATCCAACACCAGACCGAACACAGTCTTATCAACACAGCGCAACACGGTTTCATAGAAAGAAAATTCATTCTGACAAACTTAATCACGTTCCTTGAAACGTTACAGTTACAGACTACGTGACCAAGGCTCACCAGTAGATGTGTTGTACATTAATTTCTCCAAGACGTTTGACAAAGACCCACATGCACGATTGGCCTCTAAGATCCTGGCATATGGCATCACAGGCAAGATTTTGTTGTGGATTAACAATTGACTCGAAGACTGGCAACAAAGAGTGGTAATAAATGGAGTACACTCAGTGGAGTACCACAAGGCTCTATCCTTGGACCCACGCTGTTTGTCATCTACATAAACGACATAGGTGAAAACATATCGAGCCACATTGTCAATTTTGTGGACGACACAAAGATATTGGGGAAGGTAGCAAATCAAGACGACGTCGCAACAATGTAGAAAGACCTGCATGAGCTGTTCAAATGGTCTTGAGACTGGCAAAAGATCTTTAACATTACATAATAGAAGACAACAATCCAATCACAACTATTCTGCTTAATAACACTTTCCTGGATACTGTCGATAAGGAGAAAGTTCTTGGGGTTGCGATAGATCATTCACTGAAGACGGCGCAACAACTGGGGGCAGCAGTGACAAAAGTAAATCGAAGTTTGGGATTTATAAAGCTTACCTCTGAATACAACGACGGGAACATGCTCCTTTAACTGCACAAATCTCCAGTACGTTCCAGTCTGGATTACTGTATACAGACATGGAAAGACTACCACCAGAAAGACCTAACAACCGCAGCAACAGGAGACAGCAATAGCACAAACAGCAGCAACAGGACAAACAACAGCAGAAACAGGACAAACAACAGCAGCAACAGGGCAAACAATAGCAGCAGCATGACAAGCAACAGAAGGAACAGAGTAAACAATAGCAGCAACAAGACAAACAACATAAGGAACAGGGGACAACACCAGCAACATGGCAAACAGCAGCAGTAACAGGACAAACAACAGCAGCAACAGGAGACAGCAACAGCAGCATGACCAACCAGAGGAGAGAGTTCAAGGGCACACAGGTGAGGGCAGTGAGTTACAGCGACTGTCTGGTCTAGCGCCGCGTCTCTCAGCTGATGACGCCTGGCACAGGTAACACGGTGTCTCTTAGTCGGTGACGCCTAGCACTAGTAACACGGTGTCTCTCAGCTGGTAATGCCTAGCAAAGTATTTTTATGTAATCTTTAAGGATACCACGTTTTCCTAAGCTTGCATCAAACATCAAATTTTTCTAAGTTTTATGAAAATAGAAAGTCAATCGTTTTACTGTATTGGCAGCGCGGTTCCTTATTGACCAGTGTAAAATTTCTTTCTATCAGCACCCGGACCGAAAGTTTGGGGATGTATAGAAATGACGCTATAAGTCCTTCAGTCCTTCTGTCCGTCCGTCCGGGAGAGATATCTCATCCTCTTGGTAACTCGCCAGAGAAACGATGGATTAATTTCAGTATTAGAGTGAGAGCGTAAGTTATAGCAGGGTCTTACTGGGCAGTACTGGGCGTGTTGATAGTTCAAGCACTTCAGAAATCAAGCCAATTTTTCAGATAATCAACGTTGCCTTATTTTTTTTAAGGGGGACTTAGAAAAAAAACACGACTTTTTGGGGAGGGGGCAAACTACAAAAAATGTTTCATTATTGCTATATCAAGAGTCTTACCTGGTTACCTGTTGTGTAGATGACAGATATAGTTTTTCCTGTTTTTAGTGAGAGGTTAGCTGGGTTAGGACCTGCCTGAGCTATAGACCTGACCATTTGTGTGTGTGTGTGTGTGTGTGTGTGTGTGTGTGTGTGTGTGTGTGTGTGTGTGTGTCAGTTTGGATATGGAATGAATGTGAATGAATCTAATGCTCAGGTAACTTCCAGGATAATTTTATGATGATTCTGGTGGTGATAAGTGTGTGTATCTGAGGTAATGATAACACAATAGGAAGTGGACAAAAAATCATATACTAATGAAAAAACAACAATTTAACCCATACTAAAGTGTTCGGGGGTTAAGCGTTGACTTTACACCTCCCTGACCACCGATTAATTGCACTGGGGTCTTCACCGATCTCGGACAAAAATTTGGTAAGTCGTAACGTAAACTTGTGTCTGTGAAGGACAGACTATGGTAAAAGATAAATGTCTAATAATACCAAGCTTGCTAGAGATGGCTTCTCTCTTTTTGCGTAAATCCCTTCACACGATTTGTGTTTAGTCTAGTGTTGGCTGTTGTGATGTAAAATATTTATTAGTCGTTCACACAGCGTTAATTTATTGGCAACCACTTGTGCTTTCTCTGGAAGATTATTTAAATTAGGTAGCCTTAGGAGAAGTGAGTTCATATTTACAGTACAATATTTGTTAGGGAACGGCTATATGCGAGTATTATCCACTGTAATGTTGACCTCAATGGCCGTCGTCTGTCTTGTTCTTGAAATTCTATGTGAAGTTCATTATGGTTCTTAATATAACCTACCAACCTAACCTAATTAATTATTTATTTTTTTAAACAAAAGCGTTTCATATAAGCAATACACACTGTGGCTCTTCCTGTGTTAATAGTATTCCCACATTTGATTATCCTAAAACTGTAGGCTAGGGGATCATGCATAATTTACACAGTAAAATACCTGTATATGTACAGTAGCTAAGACAACTATCTGTACATACTTTGTGGGAAACAATATGAGACCATGGACGATAAATATTGGTATATGAGGGCTGTCACTAGTCACACGTACCATTCCGGAGCATATCCACCCCCACCTGCACAGATAGTTGTTTTAGCTACTGTACATATCAAGATCCATTACCATAATACTGATGAAGGTTGTGCACTTTAACCATTAACATAAAGATTTTCTGTATACAAAAATGCTTTCTTACCTCATGAAAATCTAAAAAAAAAAATAGGAAAAGGAATTTTTAAACTGTTGATTTTAAATTTTGTCTATTCCGGACAGTTATACACCCTTGTGCTAAACGCCATAGCCATACCTAATGTAGGTTAGGTTAGATAGATTAGGTTAAATAAGGTAGGTTAGAAGAGGTTAAAATAGGTTAAATAGAGTAGGTTAGGTTAGATTAGATATATTAGGTTAAATTGGGTAGGTTATGTTTGTTCATTTTATGTCTGTTAAATCAAAAACAGTATACCAGTATATAATGTAGCTGGTAAACCATTCCTCTGTTCTAACATTTCTGTGGTTGTAATTAAATGGTGCAGCCGTACTTAATTAACAGGAAATATATACCCATAGAAGAAAACTTAAGTCTTACCTTGAGAATGAAGAATATCTGGGAAATAATTTAAACTTCAGACTCATGGGAAGGAGCCAGTATAGGAAGATTTTTTATAGAAAAACATTAATTCTTACTTCATGAATAGAAAGAAATGGTTAGAGGAATTACAAATTTCTGACTTATGGTTTTCTGATGTTTGCAACAACACTCGGCGACGTGGGGAGCTATCAGGGAAGCTGCCATTACTTGTTTATCAGTATGCCAAGATCAAGTTGTGTTGTTTAGTGTAGGTATCGCTTTCTGGTGCTGAACTGGGTGAATGTCTGTATTTTGACGTGTTATATAACACTACCACATGTTCACTACAACACTACCACATGTTCACTACAACACTACCACATGTTCACTACAACACTACCACATGTTCACTATAACACTACCACATGTTCACAACACTACCACATGTTCACTACAACACTACCACATGTTCACTACAACACTACCATATGTTCACTACAACACTACCACATGTTCACTATAACACTACCACATGTTCACTACAACACTACCACACTACAACACTACCATATATGTTCACTACAACACTACCAATGTCACTCTAACACAATGTCACTACAACCACTACATGTTCACTACAATCACTACAACACTCCATACATGTCACCATAACACACTACACATGTCACTACAACACTACCACATGTTCACTACAACACTACCATATGTTCACACTACCACATGTTCACACTATAACACTAACACATGTTCACCACAACACCCACATGTTCACACAAACATGTCTACCACAACACTACCACATGTTCACACAACACTACCATATGTTCACTATAAAAACTCACCACATGTTCACTACAACACTACCAATGTTCACTACCTACATGTTCACAACACCACCACATGTTCACTACAACACCACCCATGTTCTACTACAACACTACCATATGTTCACTACAACACTACCACATGTTCACTACAACACTACCACATCTTCACTACAACACTACCATATGTTCACTACAACACTACCACACGTTCACTACAACACTACCAATGTTCACTACAACACTACCATATGTTCACTACAACACTACCACATGTTCACTATAACACTACCACATGTTCACTACAACACTACCACATGTTCACAACAACACTACCACATGTTCACTACAACATGTTCACTACAACACTACCACACGTTCACTACAACACTACCATATGTTCACTACAACACTACCACATGTTCACTACAACACTACCACATGCAACACTACCACATGTTCACTTCACATGTTCACAACACTACCATATGTTCACTACAACACTACCACACGTTCACTACAACACTACCATATGTTCACTACAACACTACCATATGTTCACTACAACACTACCACATGTTCACTACAACACTACCACATGTTCACTACAACACTACCACATGTTCACTACAACACTGCCACATGTTCACTACAACATTACCACATGTTCACTACAACACTACCACATGTTCACTACAACACTGCCACATGTTCACTACAACACTACCACATGTTCACTACAACACTACCACATGTTCACTACAACACTACCACATGTTCACTACAACACTGCCACATGTTCACTATAACACTACCACATGTTCACTTTAACACTATTATAAGGTTCATTATAATACTAATACAAGTTCAGTAAACACTAGAACAAGTTCAGAAGCCTCTTACTACATTTTCTGCAGAACAAAACACGTCCTACTGAAGGATCCAATATTGAATAGAATCAGTTATTATTATGAAAATGAGTTCTAATCACGATATTAAGGATATGCAGATCGAGTACGGTATGACTCCACAGCCAGAGGTAGACCCAGACACTAATCCGGTCTGTGATATACCTAAGGACGACTTTCACAGATTTGACCAATATGGTCTCTTTATAAAACATATTCCCTCCGAGGTGACCTACCGGAAGATGCGATCTCTCTTCAGCCATTGCGGGGGTCTGGTAAACTTCTTTATGCCCTGTGACCACCAGACCGGTCTACACCGTGGTACAGCCATCGCTAGGTACTGTAGCGAATTTTACAGAGAAGAAGCTCTCAGGCTCAATGGAGAACCAGTGGGTAAACGCGGACTGTACAAAAATTCTCGTCGGTGTCTGAAAGTTGAATACCTCCGGTATCCAGGTGGACCCAACTACAACTCCGAAAAGATTCCAAAACAAATGCGGGAGCCTGAAAGATTCAGGAAAACCTTCCGTAAAAGACGATACGATGAAGGCTACAACTCCTCGTACAGGAGGCCCAGGGGGAGGGAGTTTGACGACGGCTACAACTCCTCACCCTGGAAAAGACCCAGGAGGAGGGAGTTTGACGACGGCTACAACTCCTCACCCTGGAAAAGACCCAGGAGGAGGGAGTTTGACGACGGCTACAGATCATCGTCCTACGTGAGGCCCAGAAAGCAGCAACATGAGGGCGGTTATTATGAATCACCCCCCCGCTGTGTTGATTGCACCAGAAGAATCCTGAAACGGGGCAACCGTTATTATCGTCGTTGATGAATGTTATAAAATTTTATGTAAAAAAAAAAAATTAATAAAATTAAAAGTTGATTTAGTATAATAATTAACCTAACCATCATCCTCATCATCATCATTATTATTATTATTATTATTATTATTATTATTATTATTATTATTATTTTTCTTATTTCTGTTCACGTGTCTTTTCACAGCCTCATAAAGTTCATTATTATGCGTTATTAATCAACATTCATACACTAATCTATACATACCCAAAGCAACACAACACCCAACCACCTAAACACAACCAAAACACAGTACCCATCCACGTGAACCCAACCAAAACACAGTACCCATCCACGTGAACCCAACCTAAACACAGTGCCCATCCACCTAAATACAACCAAAACAGCTAGCTCCTTCATCACAGGACAGACACCTAATTAAATTAATTGTTACATGGTTACAGAAAAGCCAAACCCATCCTGAAGGAGAACAAGCTGGTGAGGAGGTTGGCAGATCTTCAGGATGTCGACGCCAAGATGATCATAATGCGACACCTCTACCAAAGCAAGAGCCCTGTGGTGTTTGATAATTGGAAGCTTCCTGGAGCAGACTGGATGTTCCAGGTACCGTATATAGTAATCATTTTACCTGTAAAGTGGTGTGATGTGTACAGTGGGGTGAGGGAGAATAAGGTGGGAAGGAAGCTGAGTCACCCAAATCAGAATTACCCCACACAAGCAAAACACGACATAAGGGGACCTAGAAAGAGAAACACGAGAAACTTACGCTTATTTATATTATTTTATAGAGTCATTAACCTTATCACTTACAACAGATTATTATTATTAGTAGTAGTAGTAGTAGTAATCTTAAAATAAGTTTGGCGCCCTTTCATGTGTCAAATATGGTTTGCAGAACATAAAGAATTTTCCACTGACCGGGAACCAAATAGCAAGATTGAATAAACTAGAGGCAGAACACCATCGAACTCGTCCCAGGAAAATCAAGACGATATTACCAGAAATATTTTAAGTTACATAGTTTATAACAAGTGAACGTGAGCCCTTCGTGCCTGGTGAAAGTTTGAACACTCGTGCCTGGCTAGCGCGCAACCGCCGTCCAGCTGACAGCGTACAGCGACAAAATTGTTAATTAATGCCTTCCTAAAGAAACCATCGACATGGGACCAGGTTTGTTCCACTCTACGAATTTTTTGCGATTTTTCCACTAAGTTTGATGAATAACGATTGTGCCGTTTCGGCTGCCCAGAACAGACACACACACAGCTATTCCTATAGTATAGTAGATAATAATTAATAATAACACTAATAATAATTAATAATAATAATAATAATAATAATAATAATAATAACAATAATAATAATAATTAATAATAATAATAATTAAATAAACTAGTAATAATTAAAAAAAATACTAGTACATTTTATGCATTTAATTAATATTAACAACAATACCTTCAATATATAAACACTTCCACATACATATGCTGTACAAACACGACAGCACGTAAATAAAATAAAAATATTCAAGTGACATACACCGTGCAGGGTCCTCACGTGATCTGCACCCCACTAAGACTTTTATTCAGCAAATCCTTGGATCAGGGTAAAGCGCCTATAGGGACTGGAAATCAGTCAACGTCACCTAATACACAAGAAGGAGTAGGAAAGGTGCAGCGGAAAACTGCATGCCCGTCACATAAATGCAATCTCTTCTAGAACATTCTGAGGGACGCCATCATCCAACACCAGACCGAACACAGTCTTATCAACACAGCGCAACACGGTTTCATAGAAAGAAAATTCTGTCTGACAAACTTAATCACGTTCCTTGAAACGTTAACAGTTACAGACTACGTGACCAAGGCTCACCAGTAGATGTGTTGTACATTAATTTCTCATAAACGTTTGACAAAGACCCACATGCACGACTGGCCTCTAAGATCCTGGCACACGGCATCACAGGCAAGATTTTGTTGTGGATTAACAATTGACTCGAAGACTGGCAACAAAGAGTGGTAATAAATGGAGTACACTCAGTGGAGTACCACAAGGCTTTATCCTTGGACCCACCCTGTTTGTCATCTACATAAACGACATAGGTGAAAACATATCGAGCCACATTGTCAATTTTGTGGACGACACAAAGATATTGGAGAAGGTAGCAAATCAAGACGACGTCGCAACAATGTAGAAAGACCTGCATGAGCTGTTCAAATGGTCTTGAGACTGGCAAAAGATCTTTAACATTACATAATAGAAGACAACAATCCAATCACAACTATTCTGCTTAATAACACTTTCCTGGATACTGTCGAAAGGAGAAAGTTCTTGGGGTTGCGATAGATCATTCACTGAAGACGGCGCAACAACTGGGGGCAGCAGTGACAAAAGTAAATCGAAGTTTGGGATTTATAAAGCTTACCTCTGAATACAACGACGGGAACATGCTCCTTTAACTGCACAAATCTCCAGTACGTTCCAGTCTGGATTACTGTATACAGACATGGAAAGACTACCACCAGAAAGACCTAACAACCGCAGCAACAGGAGACAGCAATAGCACAAACAGCAGCAACAGGACAAACAACAACAGAAACAGGGCAAACAATAGCAGCAGCATGACAAGCAACAGAAGGAACAGGGTAAACAATAGCAGCAACAAGACAAACAACATAAGGAACAGGGGACAACACCAGCAACATGGCAAACAGCAGCAGTAACAGGACAAACAACAGTAGCAACAGGAGACAGCAACAGTAGCAACAGGAGACAGCAACAGCAGCGTGACCAACCAGAGGAGAGAGTTCAAGGGCACAGGTGAGGGCAGTGAGTTACAGCGACTGTTTGGTCTAGCGCCGCGTCTCTCAGCTGATGACGCCTGGCACTAGTAACACGGTGTCTCTCAGCTGGTGACGCCTGGCACTAGTAACACGGTGTCTCTCAGTCGGTGGTAATCTTTAAGGATACCACGTTTACCTAAGCTTGCATCAAACATCAAATTTTTCTAAGTTTTATGAAAATAGAAAGTCAATCGTTTTACTGTATTGGCAGCGCGGTTCCTTATTGACCAGTGTAAAATTTCTTTCTCGCAGCACCCGGACCGAAAGTTTGGGGATGTATAGAAATGACGCTATAAGTCCTTCAGTCCTTCTGTCCGTCCGTCCGGGAGAGATATCTTATCCACTTGGTAACTCGCCAGAGAAACGATGGATTAATTTCAGTATTAGAGTGAGAGCGTAAGTTATAGCAGGGTCTTACTGGGCAGTACTGAACGTGTTGATAGTTCAAGCACTTCAGAAATCAAGCCAATTTTTTCAGATAATCAAAGTTGCCTTATTTTTTTTAAGGGGGACTTAGAAAAAAAATACGACTTTTTGGGGAGGGGTCAAACTACAAAAAATGTTTCATTATTTCTATATCAAGAGTCTTACCTGGTTACCTGTTGTGTAGATGACAGATATAGTTTTTCCTGTTTTTAGTGAGAGGTTACACCTCCCTGACCACCGATTAATTGCACTGGGGTCTTCACCGATCTCGGACCAAAATTTGGTAAGTCGTAACGTATACTTGTGTCTGTGAAGGACAGACTATGGTAAAAGATAAATGTCTAATAATACCAAGCTTGCTAGAGATGGCTTTTCTCTTTTTGCGTAAATCCCTTCCCACGATTTGTGTTTAGTCTAGTGTTGGCTGTTGTGATGTAAAATATTTATTAGTCGTTCACACAGCGTTAATTTATTGGCAACCACTTGTGCTTTCTCTGGAAGATTATTTAAATTAGGTAGCCTTAGGAGAAGTGAGTTCATATTTACAGTACAATATTTGTTAGGGAACGGCTATA